>NW_015160844.1:1040775-1112469 GCF_001447785.1 Gekko japonicus | reverse complement strand
TGATAGAGGAAGAATGACAGAAGAAGAATGACATCCCAAAGTTTTAGATGTGTCTTCCTCTATTTTAATATGAAAGCAAATTCATACTTTAATGAGGCACTAACTTTACTGTGGCATCCCTAGGTTTTATACGAACAAGGTCATGTAACAGTCATATTTCTGTTCATTGACCCACTGGAGACGGCATTGTTTGCCCTCACAGATATCTCCCAAACAAAAACAAACAATAACAATCAAGGAGTAGAACCAGAATCCCAGCTACCTCACAATTCCATGAAGTAAATCCCCTCCTTCTACACATATTGAAGCAAATGAAGGGGTATCTACAGAAGTACAATGTTGGTTATATGCATATTCAGCTTTTTAAAAAACCACGCCAGAAAGAATAGAAACATCAAAACAAATAAGGGACAAACAGAAACACAGTGTCAAAGCATGGCAATGTAGGATGCAGATATGCCTTAGGCTGCTTCCAAAAGCAACTGTAGAGTATTTGCAAATCACAACGAAGTGACACGCCTGCAAGCCATGAAAAGACAATGGCAATTCCCCTGCTGAAGGCTACTAGTCCAAACTAGCCTGATCACCATGGGTAACAATAAGAGTAAAATCAAAACTCCTTCTCTTTTAAGTATATCCAGTTCATCTTCCTGTGTTGGCATTATGGTTGCTGGAAAAACTGCTATCTGGAAAAACCCTCAGAGTAGGGTTATAACCTTAGATGAAAACATTGGCTGATTTGTGGGTTTTTTTAAAAAAAAATAGAATTGCTATTATATTTTTCAAAAAATCATCCTAAAGACCACTAAAAAGCATCAAAATCAGGCCACCTGCAGACCAAGTAGGGTTTCTACATCGTTGGGGACTCCCCAAGTATGCAAAAAAATACAGATTTGTAAATTAACTAAAATTAATATAAAAACCCGGGTTTGATCAGGACAATTCTCCAGGAGCACAGAATATGGGGAAGTAATTGAAAGTCAAGCAAAAGAAAAAAATGGGGAGAAGAAATAAGCCTGCAGAAGCCTCTGAGGACTTACAGAATCATTGGGGGGGGGGGATGTTTGGAGATTTTGGTGGATCACAGGGCTAATTGGTATCACAATATAAATACATTAATAATCAGATTATATATTCATTCAGTTCGTCTCATAAAGATCATATAATAGTAAGATTTCCAAATGTGCTTCTTCTACTAAGTTCAGAACATCCATGACATGAAAGTGGGCCAAGATCCTCCCATCTGCATTCTATCCACATTTGCTATGGCCAAACAGTTCCATCAGCAACGGAATCAGTTCCAACGAAAAATGAGTCAAATCTACTAATCTGTCACAGACCTCTAAGACTTATCATCTCCCCGAGATCATCGGACAAATGAGGAGGTAAAAGCAGAAGTGGTTTAGGGATTTTCAGGCTAATGAGAATAGATTTCAGAGTTTCTCAAAATTAGGGTATCCACACTTAGGAAGGCAAACTAGGGGAACAAAATTCCAGGGGACTCAATCACACTAAGATCCATGAAGCCAGCAAGTCATGTGATTAGCTTTCATGTTGCGTGGGTGGGTGGGGGCGAGACTTAATTCTTCAAGACTTCATTCAAGCGGCTGCTGAAAATGTCCCTCGTATGTAGATATACCATTGTGCACACTTTATTAAAGGCACTGAAGCAGGTCTCATTACTGCATCCCAGCCCCCAACCATGAGAACTTAATGTTGTCGTTGTGATGCAGCCCAGTCAACCACTCCAGAGTGATGAAGAAAGGTAATGAATAAAAAGTCTGATGGTCTTGACTTTCAGCCACTCCCAGTTCAGTGCAACTTCTGCTCTACCACACTGGAGATGAAACATTTAGCACAGGTCTATTATTCCATAGTTAGAGTGGTTTGTGGTATCCTACACAAGGTAAAAGGCTACAGGACTAGCTTGCTGTTGGCTGGAAAGTCAACCTCAGCCAGCTTTTCACCTCACATTTAACACCTACAGAGCTTGAGTCCAGTGGCACCTTTAAGGCCAACAAAGTTTTATGCAAGGTATAAGCGTTCATGTGCAAAGCACACTTCTTTAAATACAGTGAGAGGTGCCACTGGACTCAAACTTTGTCCAGCTGCTTCAGGCCAACATGGCTAACCACCAGAATCTACCTACAGAGCTGACAGTGTTAGCAGGGGTGCTGCATTGGACATACTCCACTTCCACACAGCCATCATGTTTAGGTTGTCAGGTCCCCCCTGACCACCAGCAGGGGATGGGGGGGGTAGGGTTGCCAAATGTTGTTTTGGAACCCCCTGGAGATTTGGAGATGGAGCCTGGAGAATCCAGGGACCTCAGATCGGGTACAATGCCACAGAGTCTGCCCTCCAAAGCATCCATTTTCTCCAGGGGAACTGATCTCTGAAGTCTGGAGATGAGCTGTAACTGTAATTCCGGGGGATCCCCAGGTCCCACCTGGAGGCTGGCATCCCTGTACCACAGCCTACACCAGCGTGCCAACCACCCAGAGCGGCTAGGCACGTACCATTTCCAGGGTCACGGCTGCACACGCATTCAGCATGCAGCTTCTCCGACACATCCACCGCTCTCTTCAGCAAGTACCGGGCTCTCTTCCTGCACAAGGCATCGCTCTCCGCCAGTCCCCTCTGCACCACTCTCCAGAAGCCGCTCGAGAGCCGCGCATCCAGCAGCTGGGGAGCCTCGCCGTCAGTGCCGCTCCCTGGCTGCTGCGCGCCCGCGGGAAACACGGCTTCGGAGAGGGCGCTCAACACCAGCAGGGTCCGGCTCACCGGCTGCGGGGCACTCTCGGGGGGGAACACCAGACCTTCCCACACGCGACCCAGGGCGGCGCTGTTTCGCCCCAGAGCGGGCAGCAGCCTCCCCGCCACCAGCAACGTTTTGTCCTCGTCCTCCTCCTGCTGCAAGAGCGTCAGGGCGCCTCCTACGGTTCGCTCCAGCAGCGTCGGCTCCACCAGCCACGGGGCCACTGCAGCCAGGAGCTCGACCGCGGCCTCGGTCGGCAGTCGTCCAGCCGGGCCGGCGGCCAACGACTCCAGCGCCTCCCGGGCCAGCCGCTCCGCCAGGGAGGGCCCGCAGAGCGAGGCGCAACAGCGCAGCGCCCCGCAGGCAGCCCTCACCCGGCGCAGCCGCCCCTCCGCCGCCGCCGAGCCGCTTCCGAGCAGCACTGGGAAGCAGCGACCCAGCGCCGCCTCCCAGGCCAGTCGCCTCGCTTCGTCCTCCCCACGCCACCCGCCTCCCGCCACCCGCTGGAGAAGGAAGCGCAGCGTCTCCGTTCGCTCCACCGAGAGCGCCTCGCCTGGGCCGCCCCCGCAGACCGCCCCGAGCAGGGCAACTGAGTCGGGGCACCGCGAGAGCAGCGTGTCCGCCAACATCAGCTCCATGGCCGAGGCGCGCGTGCCCAGCCCTCGAGCAGGCCGGCAGGCAGACAGGCAGCCGGAGTCCTCGCCTCGCGCTTTCCCCCAGCAGCCTTTGCGCTCAGGGTGGCGGCTGGCAGAGCGGGGACGGCAGCTCAGCGGCAGGCCTGACGGTGGGTTGTGTGTGACTGACAGCCGCTTTGAAGAGGCAGAAGGGGAACAGCCAGGCGGAGCCACCCCATTACACCCCACTGTAAAGAACGGGGCTCTGGGGCGTTGTTGTGCTAGCATCTCCCTCCTTTTTCAGAAGAAAAACGAAACACACATAGGGGGAAGTAGGATGGGGTCTCTTTCTTCTCTTCCATCCCTGATCTCCCAGGCCACTGATGGAGCGCTGGGTAGCTGGCTGATGGAAAGGGCCTCACTCTCTCATTCTACCTCTAAACTCAGGGCTGGAGTTAAGGGGAGGTGGCCCTGTTGACTACTTGGGTCCAGTGTTCCCTCTAAGCTGAGTTAGTGTGAGCTAACTCACAGTTTTTTAGCCTCCGGCTCACACATTTTTGTCTTAGCTCAGGAAGGATGGCTCCAAAGCAAACTAATGTATGCAGTAGCCAAGTGGCTCGCTCACAGCTTCAATGCCAGCAACGCACAAAGTAGAATTTTTGCTCACAAGACTCCACAGCTTAGAGGGAACATTGCGGTCACCACCTTTGAGATGTGCCAGCCACAGGATGGACGTTCTGCTGTCCTCTTAAACTGTTCTTTCAGCAGTAGAAATAAAAAGTGCTTAATAGCATCCCTTCAACAACATCCCAGACAAAATTGTTTTTTATTCGTTTACCTATAGCATGTACATTTATTTATTAATTTAAAAACGTTTCTAAACCAGCCTTTCTCCCAAGCAACTGGAACTGAAGGAAGATGGCATAATTGAATAAATCATAGGAAAGACATTAAAATAGCCAGTAGCAACCTTACAAATAACTTCCAGAAGAGATCCCTTAGTTTCTTATATGACAGGGACAAATCATACATCAAAGTCATGAGCTGCCAAGGGATGCCAAAGACACTGTTCACCTGGGTCATTTAGTCTAGGGACAGCCCTGGTTAAGCTGCAGAATGGCTGGCCACTGATGGAGTTTTCAGTCTGAACACTGAGGAGACTTATCTCTCCTTATATATAATCAGAGGTCATTTCAGGGGGGAACGCGGGGGATCACAGTTCCCCCGGGTGAGGTACGGGGGGGCGGGGCACACGACGAAGCCCCGCCCCCTGCTTCTAGCCGCCCTGCTTCCAGCCCTCATTCAGCCAGGAGGAGGCAGGAGAAGAGGGAGGGTAAGTTGCTCCCCGCCTCTCCCCACCCCTGCCTGCCTGGGGCCAGGGAGGGACTTGGCGGGGCTTCCTCTCACTCCCGCCGGCCTTGCAGGTCCACCGCCGGGCCCCTGATGTCAGGGGGTGTGGCATATGCTAATGAGTTATGCTAATGAGTTCCCCTAGCTCTTTTTCTACGAAATGACCCCTGTATATAATTATGTTTTGGTCATGGACTCCCCTGAACATTCCAACACGCTCCAAAATCAGTTGGCTGAATGATCTGTCATTCAGAGAGTCTCCCTATCCATTGGCTGCGTTGCCTGAGTCCTGTCTCCAACATTCTAAACAGTTTGCTGTTCCTCTCCCCCCCATAGCCAATCAGAACACAGAGGTCATTTGCATATATAGCCTGATTGGCCCTTGCCTCTAACATTCTAAATAGTCTGTTGTTGCTGTTCGGAGTCCTTAGGTAAAATACATATCCCAATCGCCCTGTGGGGCCTGGAGATCTCCCCAGCCACAGCACATCATTTCCCCTACAGAAAATTTCCCAGCTATTACAACTGATGTCCAGATGACGAAGATCAGTTCTCCTGGAGACAATGGCTGCCAGTGGACTCTATGGCATTATACCCTGCTGAGGTCCCTCCCCACCCCAAACCCTCCCCTCCCCAGGCTCTACCCCTCAAATCTACAGGTATATCCCAACCAAGAGTTGGCAGCCCGGTAACTGGCTATGGAACTGTTTTCCAGACTCTTGGAACCCAGAAGACATGGCATAGAAGGAGGTGGTTTTCTACCTTAGCTGCAACTAGGTAAAGGTAAAGGTTTCCCTTGTTCAAAAGCCAGTCGAATCCAGCTCTAGGGACGTGGTGCTCATCTCCATTTCCAAGCCGAAGACCAAGCGCTGTCCATAGACATTTCTGTGGTCATGTGGCCGGCATGACTAGATGCCGAGGTGCACGGAACGCTGTTACCTTCACACTGAAGTGGTACGTATTTATCTATTTGCAGTTTCTTGCTTTCGAACTGCTAGGTTGACAGGAGCTGGGACCAGAGATGGGAGCTCACTCTGTCATGCGGCAAATTAACATAAGTCAGGGTTGGAGGGAACCATACCTGTTACCATGATGCGGTCCTCCCATACTACCAACTTGGGGCAGCAAAATGACTTGAGACACCCCTACCTTATAGCTAAGCAAAAGGAAATAAAAATGGCTTGACTCCCTCTATTTTCCCCTTCCCTCTGCCACCTCACCAGCCACAGCCGGGACACTCACCTGGAGCTTCCTTCTAGAGATTGTTTTATTTCTTCCCACAACGGGCCTTATTCCTAGTAGACCATAATTAGAAGAAATGTATTTATGTGGCACGCAGGGGAAGCTTAACCCCAACCCTCAATATACCACAGACTAAGCCATAGTTGGGAACTGCTCCGGTCAATGTGTTTCCATTGGCATTGCAAGCAACCACTGGCAATTTTGGACTTGTCAGTGGGCTGCAGACAGCGTTTTCTAAAGTGATTCTACAAGCACAAACATGAAGACACCTGTAATGTTAGGCTTGCTGTGGGTCTCTATTGCACATTTTTGGGAAAGGATCTAGAATCCTGTAGATTCCTGCTCCCGGTTCCAGGTCCAAGGAAGCTTTGTCATTTGCATACACTCATGAGTTCACTTCCCAAAGTGGATCTGTGAACAGAAAATGATGCTGGTAGTTGTTTGGAGTGTTTGGAGAAAGATGCAAAGCAACACTGTAGAGAGCTCTGAATGATGGCATATTTTTCCACTGAGACAAATATTACCTGAACTATTGAGGAAACTATACATGATGACAGACCACCTAGTCAGTAAGATGCTGTAATACTACAAGCCATTTTGATGTGAATGAAGCTTGCAAAGATGAAGCAGGCATAGAATTACAGCCGTAGGTTAGTTCAGGTCTACACTGCATAACAAGATGATGATGACCTCTGTATTTGAGACTCTAAAGGAGTTGTAATACCTACTACTGGATTAAAGACTGTCATCTTTTACCTATAGTTAGATGTTGCCCGCAACTGCCATGTGCTTGTGCTTGTTCTGAGCAAATGTATCAAATACAGTAACTAGGGGTCTAGGAGGCCTCTATATCTGGGGGTTCACTAGAGATAAATGATCCCAAAATAAATAAAGCTGTGTTTTCAGTTGAAATAAATGGACCAGTTCTGTAAATCATAAGATCAAGTTGAAGTCTTGATTGTTTCCTCAAACCAAAGAAGTCAAGTTATCCTTCACACAGTGCCTAAAATAGGGTTGCGCAACTCTGAGGGGTACTTTTACATTTTTATAATCCAGAACATGACTGTGGGAAAACAGCTTTGGTAGAGCTTGTTCTTTTTATCCTTTTTTTCCTGTTAACCTTGGCTTTCTTTGAATCCTGTCGTGCTAGCTATCTTCTGTCTGATTCCCTCCCTCAACATTTATTTAATTGGTTTCACCTTTGCCCTGCACTTGGGGAAGGAAGGCAGGTTTGGTACTTGGAAGGGAGACCACCAAGGAAGACTCTGCAGAGGGAAGCAATAGCAAACCACCTCACTTGCCTTGAAAGACCCTTACTGGGGTCCCCATCAGTCAGCTGTAGTTTGATGGCACTTTACACATACACACACACCCTGCTGTTCCTCCAAGGTTCTTAGGGCAGTGTACATGGTTCCATCCCACATTTTATCCTCACAGCAATCTTGTGAGGTAGCTTAGTGTGTGTGAGAGAGTGACCAGCCCAAGATCACTTGGTGAGCTTGGTTGCAGTGTTCCCTCTAAGCTGAGTTAGTGTGAGCTAGCTCACAGTTTTTTAGCCTCTGGCTCACACATTTGTGTCTTAGCTCAGGAAGGATAGCTCCAGAGCAAACTAAGTTATGCAGTAGCCAAATCACTCACTCACAGCTTTAATGCCAGTAGCTCACAAAGTAGAATTTTTGCTGACAAGACGCCGCAGCTTAGAGGGAGCATTGGTTGCAAGGGTGGGGATTTACACCTAAGACTCCCTGTTCAAAAACCTGACACTAAACACCACACTGGCCTTCAATTTTTAAGGTCAGCAGTGATGCTGAACCAAGCCCCCCAAAATCCAGGTTGGTGCTTCTGCATCTGGAGGGAAAATCCTGCCCCAGTAACAGAAAATGGGGAGGTAAGCTGCTGTGGGAAAGACACATTTCTGAACTGCTTCAGGTGGAGCCACAGCAGCTAGCATCACCTTGTGGAAATACAGAGGTTTCTTCCTCCCCCCTCTTCCTTTATTCTGTTTTGGCCTGGTCCCTCAGGTTCTTTGGGTCTTTGCCTCTATGATAAAGAAGTGAGAAAGGAGCAAATAGGGATCTGGAATTCCCTGGGGTCCCAAACAGGGAGGGCCATTATCCATCTGTGATGTAGAATAGACCTGGACTAAACAACTGTGGCTGTAATTCTCTCTCCAGTTGTGTTAAAAATGGTGCATCTTGATGACTGAACAGTCATGATTTTAATTTTGTATAATGTTGTAATCTATTTTGCGTGCAATACGGGCAGGAAGGTGGGACATAGACATTCTAAAAAAATAAGCCTAAGGGGGGCATCTGTAATATGGATTGCCTTACAGGACAGTTTATTGGAAGCACTTCGCACAATAAAACTACTATACAAATTCTTGCTGTTATTCACTACAATACAGAAGGAAAAAAGTTTTAAGTTGGTAGTTGGCATTCAGGATAAATACACTCTCTTATTAAAAGACATATGTTGGATTAGGATTAGTTTATTATTATTGCCCTACTAGATGAGTATGATTCATGACAGAGTGAGCTCCCATCTCTAGTTCTAGCTCCTGCCAACCTAGCAGTTGGAAAGCAAGAAATTGCAAGTAGATAAATAGGTACCACTTCAGTGGAAAGGTAACAGCGTTCCGTGCGCCTTGGTGTTTAGTCATGCCGGCCACATGACCACGGAAACGTCTTTGGACAGCGCTGGCTCTTCGGCTTTGAAACGGAGATGAGAACCGCAACCCTAGAGTCGGATTCGACTGGCTTTTGAGCAAGGGAACCTTTACCTTTACCTTTAGATGAGCATAGATCTTTCCTTGACATATGGAAAAGGAATAAGAACTTTTCAAAAATGGTAAAAAGGTCAGTTTTCGTAGGGAGAAGCAGCTGACTCATATAGCAAACAATAGCATTTCTGTGACTGTCCCATTATGTTTGTTACAGTCCTTTTTAGAGGCTCTTTAGAAATGTGTTACAAAGTTCTGACTAACAGTGCAACCCTAAACAGAGTTACTCCCTTCTAAGTCCATGGAAGTCCATGAATTTAGAATGGTATAACTCTATTTAGGGATTGATTCAGGTAGGTAGCCGTGTTGGTCTGAAGCAACAGAACAAAGTTTGAGTCCAGTGGCATGTTTAAGACCAGCATGTATGCGTCTTCAGATAAACTCTTTAGGGATTGCACCGTACATTAGGAACACACTGCTATTCTTCTTGTGGAACAGCAGGTGGTAGTGTTGGCAAGTCTTTCAATTACAGGTTTGTAAGTCTTTCAGTTACAGAGGTCCATCAGTGGCTATTAGCCACAAGGTATAGATGGGAACTCTTGATCTGGGGCAAGTGATGCTCTGTATTCTTGGTGCTTGGGGGGGGGCAGTGGGAGGGACCTCCTGCTGGACCTCCTGACAGCACCTGGTATTTTTGGCCACTGTGTGACAGTGTGTTGGACTGGATGGGGCATTGGCCTGATCCAACATTGGCTTATCTTATGTTCTTATTTTTTATTTTTTTTCTGAGCTGTGAAAGGTGTGTAGAAGTAAAAGTCTAACCATCTTTCAGAAGTATATTGGGTTGGATCCTACCACTCAAAGCCTTCCTCCACATATTTCTTTTCTATGTTCACAAAACTAATATTAAAATACATACTTTATAGGCAAGATAAAAGTACATATAATCTTGGGTCTTTTATCCAAAGGTATTTTACTCCCATCAGTTCCAGATATCCTGTTTTTTTAACTGGCTTAGAAATGCTCTGGCAAATGACCATCTCTGTCTTACATTTTCATTCCTCCATTTCTGACTCTCTGTTTATTTTAAGCATACAGAGCTACTTCTTTACAGAAGATTTTTCTCTTGGCTTCCAAACTGGAGTTCTGGTTTGGGGGAGGGGGACTTCCACAGATCTTTGTGCTGTAATAATCTACTCTTCAACACAGTCTTTCCCAATCCTGCTTTCCTCTAGTCTTTCTTGAAAGAACACATTTCCCTGCCCTTAAAGGTCCCTTCCACATTGGTGCCATTTACCTGGCACCAGCTCTTTGCCTGCATCATTTCCCCTGCTTTTCCTGCTGCACCACCACAGAAGGCTTTTAAAGGGTTTTTTTTAAAAAAATGGTAATTGTTACAGTGTGTAACAATCCACTGCAACTTATCTGTTTCCAATTTCAACAGAACTGTTATAGCACATGCATGAAGAAGAGAACAGCAGCAAAAAAAAAAATGCAGCTGCAGTAACCACATCCAGGGTCATTCAGGGAGGCAAATACAGCCCCTGGAAAGGTGCCCATGAATGGAGTTGGACTCCAGGCCACCTCAACCAGCAAGGCTTCCTCCACAGCCGGTGCCACTTGGGGCAGCCACAGGGCAGCCCCAATGAGGAGTCAGCACCAGCAGCCACAGGGGAGGCCAAGGCAGGGCTGGGGAAAGTCATCCATGCCCAGCAGCCCGATATTGTGCAACTTCCTTCCAAGGACAAGGCCCCAAGCCAAGTTACACACAATTGCAAGTAATGACAGTTCAACGGCCTTTTTTGAACAGGAAACGCTGCTTCCAGTGGAGATGACTCGAAATTAAGAAGGAATAGTTGGAACTTTCACAGTAGGAAAAGCCGATGGGAAGGCAACGTTGAAAAAGAGGCGGTGAAAGGGTTAGGCTCCCCCTCCTTATGTTGCTCCTCAACTCCCCAGTTGCTCCTCTGGAAGTAGCTGTTCCTGTGGTAAAAAAAGGGCTGTGAAACTACTGTTGTACATTTGCCCACACTGTATCATTTGGCTTCACACACCACCGATGTTGACAGAAATGCTCATTCAGAAACCTCAGTCATACTAACTAGAGCCTTACCATATTACCCTTTCCTACAAGTTTCACAATAGTGGTGACTCATATAAGATCTGGGGCAGCCCAAGAATTTTGATCCCTGGGATAGAAAAGCCAAATGGCATTCTGTACCAAAATTAACACAAGTTATGACCCAACAGGACATTTGCCTATATCAGTGGTGGCAAACCTATGGCACGGGTGCCAGAGGTGGCACTCAGAGCCCTCTCTGTGGGCACACGTGCCATCGCCCCAGCCAGGCCCAGACCATCGTTAAAGTGTTGAATCCTCTGCCGAATAATTTTAAGTAAATGAAAGCATTTGGGATTACTTTCCTTACTTTGTTTGGATCATCCTAAGTTAATGTATGAGTTGTTTTTTCTAAAGTAAAACCTCAGTATTCAGGTTAAATTGCCGTGTTGGCACTTTGCGATAAATAAGTGGGTTTTGGGTTGCAGTTTGGGCACTCGGTCTCTAAACGGTTCGCCATCATTGGCCTAGATGAACCTCATTAATAGTATCTGTACTACTTTGTCAGCTGTCAGTTGAGGGACATGCTTATAAAAGTAGTGTGGTCTGTTTGGCCTGTCTGAATAATTCCTAATGAATTCTCAGTTTCCGATACAAGGAGACATAATATTTCTCTGTAATCATTTCACACAAATTATTTAATTAATTAATTAATTTTTTTATTTATACCTTTGCTTATATACCGCCCTGACCCCAAAGGGTCTCTGGGCGGTTTACATAGTAAATCTAACCACATTCACCTAGCTAGGGCCACATTGTTTCTGGGGTAGTGTCTGCCTACCAGCACCCAGGCTAGTTGTTCTCCAGCTTCCTTTCCGCGGCTTCGGGTATCGGCGTCCTGGTGCCCTTCTGGAGCCGGTCTTTCCTTTCAAGTGGCTTCCTCCGGTAGGACTCGTTTGGTGCATGGCTCCGTGTTGGCTGTAGCTCCAGCTACTGTCCTAGATGGCTCCACCGTGCTTGCGCCGCACGTCACCACGCTCTCCAGCCTCCGCCTTTTTTTCCCGGGCTCCGCCTCCGACGTTGCTCTGCTGGGTCACCAGGAACTGCACCGCCACCATCGCCACTAGACTGCAACTCCCATTTACATTTCCCACATTTATTCACTTACTTCATTTATACCCCACCTTTCTTCCCAGTGGGGACCCAAAGTGGATTACATCATTCTTCACTCCTCCATTTTATCTTCACAACAACCGGGTGAATTAGGTTAGGCGGAGAGTGTACAACTGGCCCAAGGTCATCCAGCAAGCTTCCCTGGCAGAATGGAGACTAGAAAATGGGTCTTCCAGAACCTAATCTGATACAACACTGGCTTCTTCCACGTGGGCAGGCTGTGGCACCTCTCAGATATGCTGAACCAGCACATCATTGAGACCTAGAAAAAAGCCTATGGAGAAATCTCCATCCTTGTTTAGTTGGCCTGATTTCCCATCACCTTCCTCCTTGCATAGTCATTTGCATAAATGCAAAGTGATGTTTAGATGCTCATGAAATCTTACAGTAATGATGCAACATTTAACAAGCACATTGAACTTGTGTAATGGTGGAAGGCAGTGGTTAGCATTTGTGCCATAAGCACATTGTTGGCTTGGCTTGTGCTTCAAATTGCAGGCTTCAAAGAGTTTCTCACACTTCCTCTGATTCCTTTGAAAGTTCTTGCCCTGGATCTTGAAAGAAAACACATAAGTATCTCATCAGTTTGGTTGAGAATGATAGCCATGGAAAACATCTGCTAAGAAATGCAGGCATTTAGAAAACAGACCCTCTAATGCAGCATTTGCTGTTTAATGAGAGTAGCTAATCCTCTCTGATCATATATGTAACAGCATGGTTCAGCTAAGCCTTGCCAATTACTTGGAAAAGGCCTGACTCATTCCAATATCATTCAAGGCCTCCTCCATTGAGTTCAAAATAGCTTCAGCATCAGAGGTTAGTCTTTCTTTGTCATGTTCTACAAATCTTGGGAAAAGAGCTCATGGAGCAAATAGGATCTGCCATGGGGGTAGTAATGCATTTTCCTGCTACAATGACCAGATGCAAAGGCGAATGGGCTCCAATACCTTTAGATTTGTGTTGAAGAATCTTGACAGGGGGGTGACTTTGTTGACATTTTCCCTTCACAACTATTAAAGGCACAGTGATTCCGTCATTCTTCACAAATTATATTGGAACGGAAACAGAGGAGCACAGAAAGATGAGAATCACCATGCTGCTGCAGAGGCAGACATTGTAGACTTGTTTCTCCATACAGCAGGAAGGGGGGGGGTGTTTAACGCAGGAGCAGACCTTGAAAGAGAACTCCCTATTAAAATAAGGAAGGTAGCACTCACTCCTTTACACAGTAGCCCTTCCAGAGGACCAATCACTTTACCTAGCTTCTCTCCTCCTCCTCACACACACACAGCCTGAGGATGTATTTCACAGTTGCCTCTCCTGCCTTTCTGCCTACTTGGCTTGGTTCCATCTACTAGGAAAGGGGAGGGAGTTGCCTGAAATCCCAGGTATGTAGTTCATGCTCTTCCAGAGTCCAGTAATCCAGCCTTTTTTTCCCCTGACCCCTCATTGTATTTGCTTATAGCTAGTCTAATGAACTGGAAAGGAACCCATAATTTTCTCCTAGGCCTGAACCAAAATGATTACAGCTTTCATCCCCTCCCTGCCACACCCCCAGCCTTCTCTTTAAAAAAAAACATAGCAGGGAAGAAAGGAAAGATATCAGCTCACTGAACATTTTGTCATCTCAGCCCTACTTCTCTCTGGGTTTTAGTGACTGAAGTTCATGTAAACAGCCTTGGTGACCTCTTTAGCTCAAGCACAGAAGGTGGACACCTTCTGATTTTTTGTTACCAAGAACAGAGGCAGAGATTTCACAACACACACCAAAACCACAAGTTTGCATCTCAGCTAGTGGAGAGAGGGGAAGCCATGACATTTCTCACTGGTGTAACTTAATTATGTTAATGAATACCAGTTATAAATATATTCATTATGCAACACTGAAATTGGGAATAAAAATGAACAGTTAGATAGACTAAGCAATGACTTTGCTATTCAGTCATGCTCCCACTGTGACTGAATGCAAATTCAGTATGGCAATAGCTGCCATTTGCACTACTGAAAATGCCTGTGAACATGGGCTACAATCAGTTTCGGGATCCATTTTCCCCCTTGGTTTTGTTGCAAAATTGCTTGGGAATCAAGCCTTTGCTAAGGTAGTCAAAATTTTTGCACGTTCGACTTAACAGTGGGAGGGCTTCTAGTGGCCTGGCCCCACTGCTGGACCTCCTGATGGCACCTGGTATTTTTGGCCACTGTGTGACAGAGTGTTGGACTAGATGGGCTGCTGGCCTGATCCAACATTGGCTTCTCTTACGTTCTCTTATGTTCTTAACACTCAACAACACTCCATACTGAAGTCACACTAAAAGAGTTGTCTATAAAGAACAATGCTGGGACAGCACTAGAGCATGTGGTTAGAGAGTGTAGGACCATGGGGGCCTGGTTTCAAATCCCCACTTGGCCATGAAGTTCACTGGGTAATTTTAGGATGAGAGAAGATAACTGGCCCAGTCTACTGTACACTGCTGTTCTGCAGTGCCAAACGCACAGCCTCAAAATTGTATCTGTAATCGAACTCAAAAGCAAAAGAAATGATTCTCAGGTCAGCAGAGATGCAACCATGTCAGACCCCAGAACCTCTTGTAAAAGCCATATTAAACTCTGAAATGCAAGTCCTGTAACTCACTGTCTACAAAGGTCTTGCTCTGCATATGTAGTATGGAAAGCCCTATCTTGAGGTTGGGTCAACAAAGCAAACTTCACATATCCAAGAATGGGAAACATGTCATTAGAGCAAACTTTAGTCCCCACAGCTTTTGTTGTACAAATTAAGTAATGGGATAAATGCAATATTCCCAATAGATAGGAGACCTATTTTATTTAGCAGGTGCTTCTGAGTGACCCAAAGAAGGACAAGTAAAATATACTTAAGAAATGAAAAGAAAAGCGATATAGACCTTTGAGCAATGTGAATGGCAGTCTAACTACTGTTGAATTTACAGCTAAAATCCAGCAGGTGGTATAGTGAAACTACAACGATCAAGGTGGCCACTTGCTGCAACGAGGTTCACTGTCAACTTTATTTCATTTTAAGGAAATTTTGGGCCATTAAAGAAATCCAAATATTGTTTTGGAAATAACTAAACTGGTTGCAATACTGGGACAGTTCATAAATACTCTAAAGTCAAAAGAAGTAATCCGAAATATCTGTAGTTATAAAAAGGTTTGTATTAGATTTTGACTCAGGCTGCTTCCACATGGGGATTATTTCCTGCCTGGGATGCAGGAAGCCCTCAATTTAAATGGGAGAATCCACATGGCGTTGTGCTCATTTGGAGCCTCCTTGGGCTTTCACCTTTTTGAGACAGATCTAAGGAAAACCACCTTTGATCCGTTTCAGCAGAGGAAATGTGGGCTGGCTACAGGCAGAACATCTATGTGGATGCTCCAGCCACAGCCACTACAGGGAGAAGCAGAGCTAAACTCTACATTTCCTCCCTCCCTTTTGATCCTTTTAAGCAGGGGTGTCAAACATATGGCCCACGGGCTGGAACCAGCCTATCCAGGGCTCTTATCCAGCCAATGAGCAACTGGCGTGATGGAGGAAAGGCAAGAGGAGGGATAGTAAAGGTAAAGGTTCCCTTGCTCGAAAGCCAGTCGAATCCGACTCTAGGGTTGCGGTGCTCATCTCCGTTTCAAACTGGAGAAAATGTTCTTAGGATTGCAGCCATGTAGTGCCATCTTAAGCAGCATTACATCTTTCTGAACCCACTACCTTGCAGCCATGTAGTGCCATCTTAAACAGCATTACATCTTTCTGAACCCACTACCTTCAATGGACTTAGACAGGTGTAACTCAGTGTAGGATGGCACTACATGTTGTATTTCATTATGTGTAATACATATGAAGAACCCATTTGCCAGTTATGCTCCATCTCTCAGTGTTTATGTGCCATCTCACTTGTGAAAACACTTCCTGACCATTCCTAGGCTTCTTCTGCAATAGTCCCAACTTTTGTGGAATGGACTTGTCTTGGAGGTTAGGACTATTTCCACTCTTTTTGCTCTTATAGAAGTTTGCAAGGTGGTATTTTTAAAAGATCATTTTGGTCAATAGCAGCCAGAGTTAGATTTGTGTTGCTTTTGTCTGCTGATGGCATGGATTGTGTGATACGATCTGTTTTAGCTATTGTTTTAGCTGATTACTATTGTTTTAATGAACTGGCTTGGGCTACTTTGGGTAGGGTGGAAAGGCAGGTTTGTTGTTGTTGTTGTTCAGTCACACAGTCATGTCCGACTCTTCGCAACCCCATGGACCACATCACGCCAGTCTTCTATCGTGCTTAATTTCATGTTCGTTGCATCGATAACACTGTCTAACCATCTCATCCTTTGCTGTCCCCTTCTTCTTTGACCTTCAATCTTTCCCAGCATCAGGGTCTTCTCCAGTGAGTGCTCCCTTCTCATCAGCGCTAGCGAGGCCATGCGGTCAAGCACACCTTCGGGTGTGAGAACAATAGAGGAATCGGATCCTAGGGCAGACCGATTGGAGTCGCCAGATTCTAGAGTAGACCTATGATGGACTCCTCCACTGTAAATAGCCTATCACTGGTGCTGAGGTGTGTGTTGGGTGTGCAGTACTGCAGGGATATAAGCGGGGTTCGCACCTCGCTAGTTTGTCTTTCGTTTTGCTTGCTTAATTAAACATGAGCTGATCACTACTCAACGCCTCCGAACTCAGTACTTTACAGTGGCCAAAGCATTTGAGCTTCATCTTCAGTATCTGGCCTTCCAAGGAACAGGGTTGATTTCTTTTCAGATTGACTGATTCAATCTCCTTGCAGTCCAAGGGACTCTCAAGAGTCTTCTCCAGCACCATAATTCAAAAGCATCTCTTCTTCAGCGCTCGGCCTTCCTTATAGTCCAACTCTCACAGCCATACATGACTAATGGGAATACCATTGCTTTGACCATACGGACTTTTGTTGGCAGGATGATGTCTCTAGCTTAGAAAGGCAGATTAGAATGTTGTAAATAAATGGAAAGGAAGTCTAAAACTTCCTTATTCTAACCTGAAAGGTTTTACAAAGATCTGCCTCTTGGCGATATGAGGTTAACAGAATTAATCATGCTGATAAGGAATGGCAGATGTTCTGTGTGTCACAGGTACTAAGGGCAACTGGCAAATCACCCAAGAGATTAAATAATTGCATAAAAATAGCAGGAACAAGTGACATCCACAAGGCCGTTTAACTGTTTCTATACTGTCTTGTAATACGTTGATCAGGGTGGGATATGATAAACTACCGAATGAACACTCTTGTCATGTGGTTATGGGTTAGAAACCTATTTTAGGGTAAGGATGGCCTGCACTAGATAGGTTTTGAGAATTTTCTGCCAATTCTTTGCAATTTGCAAGGGTTATACAGAAAATGTGTACTAATATTTGGATTACTTTGGAACCAATCCCCCTACCTGACCTGGATGTCCCAAGCTAGCCTGATCTCATCAGATCTTGAAAGCGAAGCAGGGTTGGCCCTGGTTAATATTTGGATGGGAGACCATCAACGAATCCCAGGATTGCCATGCACAAGAAGCCACTGGCAAACCACCTCTGTTAAAGTCTCTTGCCTTGAAAACCCTACGGGGTCACCATGAATTGAATACAATTTGAGGGTACTTTACACTTTACACATACACATACACAATCTCCCTACATTTTCCAAAGTAAGTTGAATTTGCCACTTAGATTTAATCTCTGTACAGGCAAAACAAACAAACAAAGCCTTCTTTACATTATCAACATAAATGCAAATCTCTCTTTTCCCCCCCCATACATGATGAACCTATTAATGATGTATTAAAAAAATTATATTCATTCTCTGTCTTGTCTCAAAGTGGCTTACAATCAAAAACATACAATACAGTCATCAAAATACATCTACCATAACTAAACGCGAATGCCACAGTTAAAACAAAAAACCCAGAGCCATTACCCAAATAGCTCTTGACAGCTCATGAACTCAATCAGTTCATTGGACTCTGTGTCTGGGAAGCTTGTTTATTGCAGGCCACCAGCTTCTAGGGCATCATGATTTTATTGATGTACTCTGGTAGCTTTTGACAATGTAGATGCTTTATTCATAAAATGCTGACAAATGATCTAATAGCCAGTCAGTTCAATTTTTCCCCCCTAATGTCATGGAGAATCCATTGTACAGAGATTACCAAATTATAAAGGGAACTGAACCTTCGCACTCAGCCAAGGGAGCCTTATCCAGATGGAGGTTGATAGTCTTTAGAGCGGAATATGATCTACTTGGTCTGTGGTTTGTCAGTCTCTTCCTGATACTGTAGCAGGTTGTAACCAGTGAGAAAGATGAAACAAGAGCTGCTAATTACCGGTTTTTAGAGCCTAGGGGGTGGGAACAGAAGACAACCCACATGGCTCTAATTTCAGAGACCAGATGCCATGATTCAGCACATTGATGTCCCACACCCCACACAGGCTGGGTGCTCCGTCCCAAACTGGCTGTGCCCCAGTTTCATACAGCTGACCAGGACCGTTCAAGAAATAGTGCCTCTGTGCAGGTGGCTTCTAGCAGTGGCATCTCCCAGGCTCCCACTTAGCATTTGTTGAGAATGGACGGTGCTGCTGCATAGACAGGGTTCTGAGGGTATCCGTCTGTTCCAAAACGCTCTTTACTCAGTAACTTCTATCCACAAAATCAAGCCACCAGTTAACCAACCCACAAGTCACATGAAGCGACACTTAGAAAACAGGATACAGTTCCAGGACAATGACAAAACTCATTCAGAAGTCTGTTGTTGTTATGAAGCAATGTAATTTATCTGAATTAATGTCTACTGGATTTATTATATATTATAGTTTTTAGAATATAACCAAAATGTTCATATATGTTTCATCTCATTAGTAGCTGTTTTGCTATCTATATCTCAAAAGCCACAGTGTTGATGCTTAGAAGCCAGTAATACATGGCAAGGAGATTTCAGCACACAAAGTGGCTCCAACTTAAAAAAAATAAATAATAATGGCAGTGGGGAGAGAGGACGCGATGGCCTGGACCCGCATACCACCTCGCCTTCTGTGCTCTACCAGAACAGCTTTGCTCATGTGAGCAAAAACCTTCTGAAAGTGTCACCCTGCAAGGGGGGTAAGAAAATTAAATCAGGGCTCTTTTTGCAGCAGGAACTCCTTTGCATATTAGGCCACACCCCCTAATGTAGCCAATCCTCCAAGAGCTTACAGAGCTCTTCTTACAGGAGCTCCTGTAAGCTCTTGGAGGATTGGCTACATTAGGGGTGTGTTGCTTAATATGCAAATGAGTACCTGCTACAAAAAGAGCCCTGCGATGGGCAACAAACGTTCTCTGTGGTGGATCCCACCTTGTGGAACAGCCTGCCTGAGGATGTCAGGAAGGTTCCCACCCGTCTGTCATTCTGCAGAACCTGCGAAACAGAAATGTCCAAGGGGGCATTTTTACGCAGGGCTTAGACCTGTAGCGGAATGGAACAGCCCAGGAGGATACTTTGCAAGCTACAGTAGTCTATTGCATTGTAAACTGTATAGATCACCTTCCTTTAACTGCATAATACTTTCTGTATTGTGGTATTTCATTCCTTAAACATTTTGTTTTCCTCTTTGCTTGCTTTGTTGTCAAATTCTATAATCCTATTTCTACCATACTCTTAACTGGAATTGTCTGCTATCTGATCATTGTTCTATGTTCTGTAATTCACCTTGAGTCTCAGAGAGAAAGGTGGACTATAAATGAGATAAATAAAATAAAATCTGGGGCGCACATCCTTCGCAACACTAAATCACCTTATAAGGATGAGGTCAGGAGCAGTGAGGATGCTAACTTTAGTTTAGGTTTTGACAGAACTAATCTCATCCTGATTACCGAGTAAAGGGAGGCAGCATTTTGCTGTACTATTGGATTCCTGAACCAGGATCATCATGTTTCGTGAAGTTATGGCTTTATGAATGGCCCATCCCAATTTTGAGAAATGACATAATGGAAAATCCATCCTGAAGTTAGAAAGATAAGAAATTTCTTCAGTTGCTTGTTATCTCAATTGAACCTTGAAATCATTCTATGCACCGGGAGTTTGTTCTTACTCCTAAATATTCTGCACCCAGCACATATTCCATTATTTTGTATTCTTATTTATATATTTATATAGAATATACGATACACACAATATTATGTACAAAAAGGAGAGCATACTAGCAATCATAGAGATCCACATCCTATCAAATTATCATACTCAGATTACAATACTTAAATATTCATAAATACACATAATCTAAAGTGATTATATATAGAATTTCCTCTTTAGCATTCTTGTTATGTTTAAAGTCTCATAATATTAGGAGCAGCAAGCCCACCATTGCACCAAATTTTCTGTAATATTCCATTATGTTGCATAGTACAATAACATTTTTGTTCAGTATTACCCTTTCAAATACTTTATTATGCAGCCCTGTGCAGAGTTACTCCAGTTTAAACCACTGGTTTCAACTAAGTGACTGCAAAGGTTTGCACTGTTTAAGACACCAGAACTTACTTTCTGGGACCTATACTTAGCTCAATATTTTTTAAAAACCGGTGAATTATCTTGCATGGTATTGTGATAATTATATTCTTATCAATATGCAAATAAATTGTAGATTTGCATTGTATAATAGTTTAAGCAGGTAAATGTATCAGAGGGGAGGAAAAGAGCCAGTGTGGTGAAGGGTTAGAGTGCTGGACAAGGATCTAGGACACCCAGGTGCAAATCCCTACTCTGCCTTGAAAACTTGCTGGGTGACCTTGGGACCTAGGCCTATTATGCATGGGTGTTTCCCCTCTCTTTCACCATGCATGTCTGTTGGGTTTTCTTTGTCAGTCTGCATTGATTCTTCACCCTTCAGTGCTCAGTTCACTTTCTGGTCAATGTTTTCCCAGGTTTCCTGAGAGTACTTTTGTGCCGATTTTTCCCTTGTTTCTCTTCCAAGTGGAAGGTAATTCAAAAGTGTACAGATTCCCTTGGATTCCCCCCCCCCATGCCATTGTGCTGCCCCTCGAAGGTCACTCCCTGCCCACATCGATGTCACTCCACCCACTCTGCACCTTCCACCATTCTCCCTCCTTCATCAGTGTACAAGTTCCATTTCCTCCTCGTTTTTAATTTTTGAAATTTTTGTGACATGCAGCATGAGTCTAACAATATGAGACTATCACTAATCTTGGACTGATGAATAAAAAAATTAAGAAGAAGAAGAAAAGAAGAGATTGGATTTATACCCCGCCTTTCACTCAGAGTCTCAGAGCGGCTTACAAACTCCTTTCCCTTCCCCTCCCCCTAACAGACACCCTGTGAGGTAGGCGGGGCTGAGAGAGCTCTGACAGAATTGTCCTTGAGAGAACAGCTCTGACAGAACTGTGGCTTGCCCAAGGTCATCCAGCAGCTGCAAGTGGAGGAGTGGGGAATCAAACCCAATTCTCCCAGATTAGAGTCCCCGCACTTAATCACTACACCACACTGGGTAGTGGTTAAATAACGGTGGGGGGGAGTTTAAAATGAGCTGCACAAGTTTTAGTTCCCTGCTGGTATTGACCTAAAAGGGGGATCAGAGAGGAGGCAAACGGCAGCATCTGCAGTGCAAAAAAAAAAAAAAAGTGATTTCAGTGCTGATAAAAATAAAGGGGAATTGTCAGCGGGGGAATGAAACTGACATGAGACATAAAGAGAGAGAGAGAGACTGGGATAGGAAACTTAAAGCTTTGAAAACATTTTTCCCTTTAATGCAATAGTGAACAAAGTTTGCAAGGGGGGGGACAGGACATTTCGGCAGTCTTAGGAAGCCTAACATTAAAATGGCAGCTGAGCCACATGTACCTTCTGTGAACTACTGAACTTAAGAATCATTTGGGGGTTGATCCATTTGTAGGATGGCTGCAATCCCCACAGGACAAGATCACAACCAGTCTGCAGAATCAAATGAGAGAATCATCAAGAGAAAACCATGCAAATTTGCAAGGAAGGGCAGGAAATTACTGTTACTATGCAACTGCACTAGGGCATCGGAGAAAATACCTCCCTTTTTATGCAATTTAGTGCATAAAATATATCAATATATCAATATATCAAAAAGCCCTTCACAGCTTCTGTCGGGGGACTCCTCCCCCATACAAATTGCAGCCCTGTGCAAAGGATGGTGGAGTTGCAGCTGGTTTTGTACAGGCGTGCGCACAGAGACAGAGACACACGTTGCGCTTCCAATGCCAGTGTCAGTGGGTTCTACTGTGCATTCTGTACACTCAAACATGTTTCCCCATATTACAAGATCGTGTGACTCCCATTTTTCACAGTGGCTGATAACACAGCAGAGAATGCCCCAGTGCTCCACAATATGGAAAATGGGGCTTTGCAGCTGCTTCTCAGTTTCAAAAAAAAAGTCTTGTTAATTTCAATGTTGGTTTTCCCCCCCCCCTTGCCTGCATTCCTTTTTGTTCCCTTTCATTTAATGAACTAAGGCTAAAATGCATGCGCAAGACCTGAACCACAAGGATTGGAATGGACAGCGCTTGCTGAATGCGACTGTGCAGCTGCGATAGGGCAATTGTGTAACTTTTAAAAAACTTTGGGCACTACCCCCACATGTCACAAGTGACGTTCCACCCTGATTTAGAAAAGTGCATTTTTTAAAAATTGTAGCTGCAGAATAAATACACTGGAGGAAAAAGAATGGTGCATAAGGCGGGCACAGAATCCAAAATCAAGATTAAAGGCTTACTGCTCTGAAAATCTGCAGTAAGGTGTGCATGCGTAATGGACCCTAGTCTAGTTTACTCCACAGGATTGCTGTGAGTAGAAAACGGAGGAGGGGAGAGTGCAGTAAGACGCTTTGGGTGCCCATTGGAGAGAAAGGCAGGGTATAGATAAAGTAAAAATAAATAAGTAAACCTTTATAAATCTGTTATACTGTAAGCAATAGGAAAAGCCTACCATTGCATCTGAAATCTGTGATTTTAACAGCATCCTAGTGATTCAACAAGAACCTTCCATGCAGATATGGTAGGAGATCCGAGTGGGATCAAGTGCTCCACTGCCAACATTTGGCTGAAGTGCAAAATCTGCCATATCTGCCAAGGTAAATGACTAGCAAGTCTTGTGATTTTATAGCTGTCTTCCTGCAAATAGTTTTGCTATGGATGAAGGTAATGGGAGTCATGTGCTAACCCTCTCCTGTGCTTACTTCAGAGGAAAGATTGGAAGATAAAGGGAGACTTTCCAGTTTATCCAGTAAGTCCCTTGAGGATCCAGGAGTTTGCCAATTTTCCTTCATACTGCTGTGCTAATCTCTCAAGTAGCCCAAGGTAGCTGCAAGTGTCAGTCATGCCCTGTCAGACTCACTCATGGATTTAAGAAACAAAATGCATTGCACAAAATGCGTAATTAAATGAACTCACTACAGGGCAATGCAGTTGTGTCTTCCTTCCCACTCCCTTCTCACCAGAAGCCAACAGCCTGAGATCTTCATGTTCTGTAACTGCTTGTAACAAACTTTTTAATATCAAGAATCCTTTTATCTCTTTATCTCTCTGTTACCTTTTTATCCCACCCTTCTTCCAAGGACCTCAGGGAAGCACAATTATTTGCTCACCTCCATTCTATCCCCAAAGCGACAACTCTGTGTGGTAAGTCAGGCTGATTGACCCAAGGTCTCACAGCTGCTAGTGAGAGTTTGAACTCAGGTCTACCTGGTCCACATCTTCTGATACTCTAACACTACACCACACCAGCTTCCTCTGGATCAATTACTCTGTCTCAGCATTCAAGTCTAGGTATCATTCAAAAATCATGCCACAATATATCAGAACCACAAGACACACTCTGTATTCTAGAATTTTCCACCCAGGGCTCCAGGAAACCCTAGGGTTCCATAATAATCCCGCAGGAGTTCTGCCAGTTTTACCATCTCCTGTCTCACTTCAGTGTCCCCAAGTTATAATGCTTAATTAGTAATCATTTTTGCCTCTGAATTTTGAAATAGTTAAATAATTTACTTATTATCAGTTTTTACTTTGGATTTATACTTGGGCTTTCAAGTCCCACAGGATAGCAATAACTGGAGACAAGATCTCGCGCTGTCTCACTACCATGGATATTTCTTGTGCGTAAAAGTCATTGTATGACTGTCACAGACACCTATTATAACAATGCCAATGATGTCTCTGGTAACAAGAGACAAAACCCACCTCTTCAGCCTGCACAAGGTTGTTTTTTTAAAGCAGATTTATTTTTTGCTTGTAATGTTTGTAATACTTTCTTGGAAGGATGAGTGCATTTCTGCTCTATTGTGTGAGTGCTTGTGTAGTTCATTGGAAAAAATATTGGCAATACAGGCCAAACTACTTCTCTGTCCTGCATGAATGTGTTTTATGAAAACATACTTCGCTTGCTCCCAACCCTCCAACTCATATCTCTGGTGTGTTTTGTTGACAGGGCAAGCAGACTTTTCCCAGCAGTAAGGCTGTGCACAGCACAGCAAGATTTGTCCTTCTTCTATTACATTTGTGCAATTATGCTTTTCTTACAGAACCAAGGCTGGAACAACGATACCCCCAAGATATTTTAATGTGGGCAATTATTGATGTCTAGAGAGAAGCAGGGGGATTCTTTTAGTGATCTACCTACCACCACCACTCCTTTGTTAAGTGTTTTGATTATTTGGTTCCAAATATTGTGTTGTCCCTTTAGGAATAGGGATGGGAAAGACACACAGACAGAAATTCCCACAGCAGCTTCAGAGAAATGCAGTGTAAGTATAAACAGAATCTCATTGTTTTACACGATTAGATTAAGGTTGAAATATGTAGTACCTGGATTTGTAATATGTATGCAACTAATTATATATGCAGATGCAACACATGTGCTCTACTACAGAATTGCATTTAGCTGTAGAGATTATTTAATTTTGTCTTTTTATAATTCATTAGATTTCTTTAGAGTAAATGGAGACTTTTTTCTCAGGGTAATTTTCTGCACAAGGAATTATATATCACTGTGTATGTGTGTGTGTATACAGAGAGAGAGAGAGAGAGAGAGAGATCTAAAAAAACAACTGAGCAGATAAGTGTATGTTAGGGAAGCTACATTAGAGAAGACATCTAACTATCCTTAGCATTTCAGAAAATGTATGGAAGCTAGAGGTCACTGCACTCACGATTTTGGAGACCAGACGCTTTATTCTTGAAGATTTTATATTTTGTATGCCTTTCTAAATTACTTTAACCAACAAGAAATATCAAGCAGACATTATTTCATTCTTGAAAATGTAATGCCGAAAAAGGCTAAACAGATTTTGTCAAGACCTCTTGCTTTCCTTCTGAAAATACATGCCAGTTGTTAAGCTGAGCATTTGCTTCCTTACAGACTAAAACATGAACCTTTTAAAGTCAGAAATTCCATTAAAATCTTATATTCTTTTAAAATGGACTTCAGTCTGTGGGACACCCAGCAAAATCTAACACCTAACTGTTTTGAGAGGAGGAAAAGAGCCATTCAGCATTAAAAATTTAGGAATGTCTGTTGACATATTAAGGAAACAACCTCAGGGGACAGCTGACAAGGCTCCAAGAAGCATTACCAAGGGAACAGTGACGCAAATGCATTCCATTTTTACAGGCTGGCACACTGCCAGATTCTCTCGCCTGATGTCTGATGTAATGCTAAGCCCTATCTGGGTTACTGCTTAGCTATCAACCACAACAGCTCTCTGCTGCAATCAATATTCTGTAGTGTTCTTTTTCACAGGAAAAGCAAAAAAAAAAAGTAAAAGCGCAGCCATGGCTGAACACTGGAATCACATAAAATGCAGTAATGGTTTAATGCTGAGTGTGAAATCCCTTGGTGTCTTTGTAATGTGTACATGGGGCCCTTCCAGAAATTCACACAGATAAAAATACCGGTGCTAATTTATAACCTGTTCCAAAGTGAACTGAAGTCATTCAGTTCACTTCATGGCATATTGGACCTGGGCTGTTTGTGTTAGGCAGCACAGAAACAGGAGGGAAACATGCAGCATGAAATGGGGGGGAAATATTTATTTTTTTATTAAAGCATGAACATTTTGCATTGATAGCTCCATGGCATATTGAGAAACATTAATCAGGCTTTGTAAGGATCAGTACATACCAGAATGCTTATGGAGTTGGGTAAAAGAAAAGGATATCATGCGAATTATTTTATTTGGTGCTACATAGCAGTTTCCTTACGAGGTATCTATGTAGTGCTGTCCTTTTTAAAACTGTAAGTCCCATGATTTTGGGAGTGCTTCTCTTTGAATACTGAAGCTCATCCTTTATCTTTCAAAAAAAATGTTCATGTGAAGATGCAAAAATCAAGCCTTTTTTAATGAAGGGGGAAAGGGGAGATTTAACTAGTAATACTATATTTCAGTGTAACCATTTTGGAAAGGCAATAAAGACTGCCATGTCAAACACAGACACTGGGTTGGGGATCCAGTCCTTCTTATTGAATTTGGGCTTTTAAAAACAAACACTTTGTTGTTATCTAGTGTTGGAAAATACCTCATGCTCTTTGGTTATTTACTTGCTCAACTTAAAACAAGTGGCAAAGTACATACAGCTGGTGTTTCCCCAGTAGGTCAAGTTGAGAGTACTTCTTATTAATCCAATAGACTCTATCCCATATTCTGCAAGCTGGGATCCAGCTGTACTCAGAAGCAGTGTTCCCTCTAAGCTGAGTTAATGTGAGCTAGCTCACAGTTTTTTAAGCCTCCGGCTCACACATTTTTGTCTTCGCTCAGGAAGGAGGGCTCCAGAGCAAACTGATTGATGCCGTAGCCCAATAGCTTGCTCACAGCTTTAATGCCAGGAGCTCACAAAGTAGAATTTTTGCTCACAAGACTCCACAGCTTAGAGGGAGCATTGCTCAGAAGTCACTGAATTATTGGAAATTATGCATATGTATATGTAGGCATCTTCCTTTCTTCTACATAATATGTCCAATGCTCATATTCCACCCAAACAACATTCTGTCTTCTGATTTTTCTGGTTCCAGAAATACCAGCTCTTTGTCTTAATCTTTGAGATACTTTGGAAGCACTTTTTTCCCTACTGAAAATCTCAAAAGTCACAAGAATTACCCATAGCCTGGTTGTCCAGGATGCTCAGAAGGAAACTATGTTTCCTCCAGAAAATGAACAGATGCAGGAGTGAAACTGAGGGCATAACTACATGATACATTCAACATGCATTAGGCCATGGGTCCACAACTGGACTCACAGTCAGATGCACGTCAAGGGAAGTCTCCTTTTTAAAAAATTGTTCACTCAACACCACAAGATAGCACTGTGAGGCGAGAGACAGAGCTTCTGCTTTGCCTCTTGCCCAGTTTTCACCAGAGGAAACACAGCAAGGGACTGGTCACCATCTTTTTCTGTGGCTCCCCCATGCCTTAGAGAGGACAACTGGAGCTAGAGAAAGGGGGCAAAGCCCCCACTGTTTTGCAGGAGAAATTGGGGCAGGGGGAAAACCAGAAGCTCCTTCTCTGTCCTCACAGTACTCCCTTGCAATGTCGAGTGGATGAGCACTTTTAAAAGTGGGTTCCCTCAATGTACATCTGACTGCAACTCTGGTCTGTACCCATGATCCAACACATGTTGGGTGCATTGTGCAGTTTGGTCTAAATCTTCACCTTTAATGAAAGATACACAGCTATTACTTGTTTGTGTAGCAGTTGTATTGATCATTACTTGTTTGTGTAGCAGTTGTATTAAATAGCAGATAGTGAATGCAAGATAATAATTTCACAAGCAATGACACACAAGATCACAAAGTCCACGATCAGTCATATAGGTCACCATATGACCATATGCTGTTTTATACAATCCCTATGCAATTAATGCAGAGCTTTGGATTATAGTACTTGTGCTAAACCCTGTTCCAACCCATTTGCCCTTTAAAAATAGCCTGACCCAGGGAAAGCGGTTAGTGCTATAGGAATTTAGATCCTCCCACCCAATGGGACAAATAGAGTTGTATCTGCTCCATTTACATCTCTGTTTGCCAACACCTCTACAGTAGGCAGAGTTCCTAATTTTTGTTCTATGGTTGATTCAGAAGACAGAGAAAAACAGGTAACAAAAAATAATCAGGAGTGATGAATCAATGAACCGCCTGAGCTGTGTCACATGCAGGTACACAAAGCTAATTTTTTTGCCAAACCTGTATCCCTTGAAGGAACTTAGGTAAACATACTTCAGAATTGTTCCATTTTCTCCCTACTATAACCCTGTGGAGTAAACTGAACTGAGATATGGCAACTTGCCAAGGCTGCTCCACAAGTTTCAGTTGTGTAGGGATCTGAGCTTTCCCACACCCATGTTTCTAACTGCTGCACTATACTGGCTAAGACAAAATCTGATACAATGCTTTTGCAATGAGTTTTTACAGAAGCATATGAGGAGGCCATGGGTGTGCTTGGACCAGGCCCTGTGGCTGCTAAAGTACAGATCACTCTGTCAGCCTGAGTCTTGTTCACACTTTCAATTCCTCCTCCTCCTGCCCCCAACCTGAGTGCACAGTCTCAAGAAGACTGATAATCTCCAGGTCAGCAGGCCATTCATCCATCAGACCCTTTAGCTTTGACCATTGAAACTCTATGGCTTCATTCTCACAGCGAAAGCCAGCAGGGTCCTTGGTGCCCTAGATGACTGCCTAGTTTGCCTGTATGTTTGGGTTGGTTCTGCCCACAGCCAGCTTCCCAGTGTAAGACTGGGTCTCAGGTAAGCGTGCCTAACTAATCTTTCCTGCCTACCACTCTTTTGTGACTTCACAGATGGTTGCATTCATGGATCCCAAGCTCCAGACAGTGTGAACTGTCCTACTGCAAACCTTCATCTCATATACATACCAGGCAAATAAATCCCAATGCCTTCCCTTCCTGTCCTTAGCGACATGTCAGTGGTGATCAAGCTGGCGGAGTTAGTATTGCCCCATTCAAAAAACAAAACAACAGCCTCTGAACGAGTCTGCCTAGGTTTCTGAGCAGGCATGTAGCTGACTCCAGGTAGGGGTGTGCTCTAAAATATTAAAAACAAGATACGTATCAGCCTCGGTTCCCTGCAGGGTGTGTTGCCTTCTTAATCTCTCTCACACACGGAGTACTCCAATTAGTATGGCTCAGGTATTATCATGCAATGTCTCTTACTCATAACACCCCACCTTGCTGGTGTCATCGTGATATTACAGCATGCCTCAGAAAGAAACAATTTGAAAAGATGATGATGTCAGTTTAAAAACAAGTGGTAATTTAACTCAAAATATGGGTGCATTGTATTAAAAATTCCTTTTGTGACAGGTATCCTTGCCACTCCAGGGCTGCTTCCAAAATTTCTCTGTGTCGCTCTTGTTGCTGTGAATGCAGAAGTGTTCACAGTGGTGATGGAGCAGCCACACAGTAGTTTTCCTAGTACTTGCCTTGCCCTGCCTTGCCCTGTTCCCCTGTGGTTACAATATTCCTCCCTCATCAGATAGCTTTAAAAAATAAAAAAGTACTAAAGGACAGAGCACTACAGCGCAATGAAATAACAATCTGTTGCAGCCAAGCATTCAGTCTCAGCTTTCATTTTTAAAAGGAGAACAAATTTAGAGTCCTGTGGCACCTTTAAGACCAACAAAGATTTATTCAAGGTTAAAGGATGTCTCTAAGGGGGTTGTTGCGAAGTTATATCAAGAAATGTGCAGCCTGCATGGCTTAACTTATAACTCAGCAGGAAAAGGGCTAGGGACATTTAAAAATGAAAACTGGGATGAGTATATTACTACACTGTTATCACATTATTGCACTGTAGTGATCTGACAATTACTGATTTTTTAAAAAATCCAATGGGAGGGACCGTGGCAGCAATGGGAGCTAAGCTAAGGAAAAGGGGCAGATCTGCATGTCCATTACCCCCCACCCCAATAGCTAGCAATCCAAAACAGTCCAGTGGAGCCCGAGTGGTGGCTGTTGCCTTCTGACACACTTTCGGTGATGTCAGGGGGTGTGGCATATGCAAATAAGTTATGCTAATGTGTTATGCTAATGAGCTCCTGCACCTCTCTTTCTACGAAATGACCCCTGCATGGACCCTACAAGGAGGGATAATTCTTCAGGTGGTCATTTTACTTTAGACCTTATAATTGTATTAAATTATCATGCAGAGGCTGATTTGCATTTCGTGCCCAGATAAGGATACAATCTGATTGCAATAAGTACAGAAGATGAGGAAGTGGCAACGTCTCACTATCAGTGGCCTCCAAATCCGTAACAAACACTTGCCCTTTCTAGTGTATGTTGTCTTTTGAGTGCAAGCTAAACATATCTTTCCCATGAGGAAGCAAAACAAGACTGGGTGTGGTTTGGCGTTCTACATCAGAACTTCTCCTGCCAAGCCAGGTGAAAGGCCCTGTAATATTCCACCTCCAAAATTAGAGTAACCAGTCTGTTGCGCCAAAAGCTGAGTCAACGGGCTTGAGACGGACATGTGAAACATGTATGATTATGGAAAGGTCAAGCTAAACTCCATCACTAGCAGACACTCATTTTGAAATAGATCTTCCTATACTCACAAATCTCAGCTAAAAAGGTGTTAAGAATTCAGCACAAGTCAGCTCTCATACTTCGATGTATGACAAAATACCGTTGCTTGCCAACAATTTGGTTGAGAGCAATTGAGAAAATACTATGGTAAACAGTCACTAACCAAAAGAAAAATAAAAAAATAAAAAAGAAGAGGTTGTATAGAATAGTGATTAAGAGCTGTGAAGTCCTAGTTCAAATCTCACCTCAGACATGACTTCTGTGTAGGCAGCCCACTGTGTTTCCAGTCCCCATTTATAACAGGGGGGGGGGTGAGAATAATGGCTTACCTTACGTGGGTGCTGTTATAAGCATAACTGAAAGAATGTACAGTAATCACAATAAACACATCAGGAAAGCACTATATAAATACTAAGTAAGTATTATTAAAAGAGGAAAATCAATGTTTTAGTTTTTAGAGGAGAAAAATGGTCAAAGAAACGTTTCATATTGAACCAACATTACACTGTTGTTGGGGGGCAGGAAGATAAACTTTTGGCCTAACTGAAAACCTTAGGCCAGGGGTGGCCAAACTTGCTTAACATAACAGGCACACAGAATAAACATCAGATATTTGAGAACCTCAAGACATGAAAAAATATTACACACTCTTTTTTAATTGAAAAATAGGCAAATTTGCTTTTTATTAACATTAAGATAGACTGTATGAAAGAGCCGCGTGCGGCTCCCAAGCTTCAGTTTGGCCACCCCTGCCTTAGGCCAATTTAGGCCCCGGTCACACAGAGAATTTGCCATGCGAAAGGCACGAATGTTGGGCGGATTTTCGGGGCACAATCACACCGCAACATCTGAGAAGCGTAGCGCACCCGTGGCCAACCCGTGGTGTCCCGCTGAAGATGCGGAGTTTAAAAGTACCAAGGAAAGTGCACTAGTATCCGGAAAATGCGCGGCACAGGCGGCCGTCTGATCGCAGGAGCACTAGTATCCCACGGCATCTGGCACCCGTCCACGTCCCGTCGCAAACCAGATGTTTTTCGTATGTCCATGCGCACAAACACGAAACTGAAAGCAGTGCTGCTTTGCGGAACTGCGCATGTGCACAAACGCAAAACGCTTGTGTGATCATGCCATGCCACTTCTTTGCCACGCTGCAGCATTGCCATGTGATCGCCAGCTAACAGCCAAAGCACAGAGACTCGGGGGACCATGTGATCGGGCTACTGTGTTTTATTTTGCTTCGGGACGAACAGCCACGCCTCCCCGCTGCGTTATCTGGCCCGTGTGACCGGGGCCTTAGAAAGTTAATTTAATTTAGCATTCACATATAGAATAGCAGAATTTAATATTATAGAGTTAAATGTTTTAAACCATAGTCCTAAACAGATCTACATCCTTCTAAGACCATTGACTGGCTGTTGGTCAGCAGCCATTTACCACCACCCACGAGCCACATCTCACAATTGCTTTTTAATATTAGAGAAAGTGTCAAGAGATCTCCCACTTAATGGGTAGGTTACCCTTCAGGAAAAGAAAAATGGCAGGGACTCTAAGGGGATGGGAACCGTGGCCTTGTCTGGTTCACTCACAGGGCAATCCTGTGCATGTCAATTCAGAATTGTCCCAGTATGTTCAATGGTGCTTACTCTCAAGTAAGTGTGCACAGGACTGCACCATTAATTCTTAGATTTAGTCATTTGGGAATTCAGTTGATCCTGTTAGAATAAATAGTCTGAGAATTAGAAGAATCCTAGTGAATTCCTACTGCTTAATCAGAATCATCACAATTTCCCGCAGAAAATGGCAATTGCTCCTTCCCCCCCCCCCTCCTAACTTTCAGCTGTCACGTCTTCAGTCCTGGCAATTGATCCCACACATGAGCTTTTGTGAAATGTCAGGATCAATATACACAGGGAAACAAGGCTAGTGTGGTTGAGTTCACCTTGGATTTCCTCCAAATAAAATGGTGGTGTTAATAAAATCACTTCCTGATGAACAGTCCAGATCGTTATGATCTTTATGAGTTGAGAGCAAGTTTTGCATGAAATCTGACATAACAACCCAACATTATCCCCTCCTGAAAACTTTCTCCTGGGTCACACAGATTAAAAAGATGAATTCCTTTTGCCTTATGCAGACCTCCAATATCCTGTGTGGCATTTCCGGGGGGGGGGAGGGGGGAGAATAACAGGAGGAAAGGGAAACATATATGGTCTCTCACAGCCTAATTTGCTATGTGCCCCTAAGGAAATTTGTTTTGAAAATACCTGACACTCACTGTACAATCTGATTAATTCCCAAGGCAAAGATTTTACTCTTCAAAAGTATTTTCATGGGCTCTGGGGATCAGTCATGTCTGGCAGGGATGATTAAGCGGAATGTGAGGCAAGTTGTTTGACTCTATTAGAAGCAGAGAAATCACCTCCAGCTTTCCCGCAGTTTGGTGGCAGAATTTTAACAAGAGGCCCAGAAAAACCCCTCTAGCTTTTCAGTGAGCTCTGTAAAAACTGGAGGAAGATGATTTCACAGTCAGTTTTGGCATGTTTCATCCAGTGGCACTAATTGGATCTGTGGGGCCATTTTGATAATCACAAACTAACCTCTAGTTCACTGCTAAGGATTGTACCCTTTTTAACAGCCCTGGTCCTGTACCCTTTCACAGAAACCTAACAGAGGTGAGAACACACAAGCTTTTGAGTTACACAAAATTCTGCCTCGGGAGAGAATTCAGATTACCCCTTCAGACATAGATCCAAAACCTGTGGAGAGAAATGCAACTTGACAAAGAGGAGTTTTGGTGCAAAGGGTCCTCTCAACTGCAAATTTTCCCAAGGGTGCTTTGTGAGGGAAAAGCAGCCAATGGGCTCACTGGGGTCTTTGTGGCTGCACTACTATATTTTGATGTCAAATGTATTGGTTGTGTCCAGTGTTCCCTCTAAGCTGAGTTAGTGTGAGCTAGCTCACAGTTTTTTAGCCTCCGGCTCACACATTTTTGTCTTCACTCAGGAAGGATGGCTCCAGAGCAAACTAATTGATCCAGAAGCCAGATCGCTCACTCACAACTTTAATGCCAGCAGCTTACAAAGTAGAATTTTTGCTCACAAGACTCCACAGCTTAGAAGAAGCATTGGCTTGTGTCTAGTAAAGCCATGATCCAATGAATGTTGGGATAATGGACCGACATTATCTCATTTTTATCATTTACTAATTAATAAATGAACATAAGAAGTAATTAATGTTGCTGGTAATTGTTTTGCATTAATGTTCTCAAATATCACCCTGTTTGCCCTGCAGCCAACAATAATGGGGGGAACGAATGGAACAGGGGGAAAAGAAGGAGCTTAGATAGTAACGATTACACTGGGACACATAAAAGTAAAAACAACCATAAACTAGCCAAATTTGGAAAGACCCATTTAAGATGTGAAATGTAAGGGTTACTGAAAAAAGAAGTTGAGAAATTAGCATGCCAGAAGTAATCCAGCTGGGAGAACTCAACTAAAAAAAAACCAGGGTGTTATGGGAGGTTCTTGAGACTGCTACCACAAAGTTTCCCTCATACAGATTTGGAGGAAGGGGGATCAGAACTGGTTAGGGTTGTTGCTTTTTTTTCCTGGGAAAGAAAATAATTGAGCTGTTCCATTTGCCTTGCAATACAATTAAAGTCATTAATTCCTTCCAAGTAACTCAAATTGTCTACGCCTCCCTTGTTAGTTGTTAAGTATATTTTATATGCATCAAGCAAGGCCGGTTCTGGGGAACTTAAAAGCACAGAGTAGAAATTCCAGCACTAACTTTTTATTTATTCATTTTTAAAATGAAGCGGTTTTTCCACATAAATAAGATTCTGCAGGACCAAAAACCTGTGTTATTTCCCCCACCACCACCCAAGTTCCTGTATTTGTTAAATTGTGATGCAGGTTTGGTCACAAATTGATAAAGCTGGTCTGTAATGTGATTGCAAAATCTTCACTGGACTCAAGGTACATTCACTTTCTCTTCCACATTCTATCCAACAAGTATCACAAGATAGGCTCTAACACTCTAAAACCCTCATGTGTAACCCCCCCCACACACACACACACATTTGGCATTTCCAGATGCTGTAGGTTACTTAAAGAGGTTTGGATCCGTGGAGCACAAGGAGCTACTGCAGAGAAAATGTGGATTCAGGATCAGCATCAAGGGTCAGCATTGCTCTCTGCCTTGACGCACCCACACACACACATTTGGCATTTCCAGATGCTGTAGGTTACTTAAAGAGGTTTGGATCCGTGGAGCACAAGGAGCTACTGCAGAGAAAATGTGGATTCAGGATCAGCATCAAGGGTCAGCATTGCTCTCTGCCTTGACTTGGCCAATCTGACCACATGGATCCAGGCCATGGCAATCTCAAGGCTAGGCCATTGTAATGTGTTCTGGATGAGTCAGCCCTTGAAGACAACTTGGAAACTCCAGCTGGTGCAGAATGCTCTCATTCATTTACTATCGGGAGCTCCGCAGAACATGCATATTACACGTATTCTACAGTCACTCCATTGGTTACCAGCCAACTAGTTCCCAAGTTCAATTCAAAGTGCGGGTTACCACCTACGAAGCCCTTGGTTGCCTAGAACCCACTTATCTATGGGATTGCCTCTCAATATGTTCCAGTGAGACAGCTTCACTCATCTGAACAAAGCCACCGGAAGGTACAACCCTGCACAACAGAAGCAGTCCCACCTTGTGGAATGGTGTGCTTGATGAGATAAGAAAGACCCATACGTCTATCATTTCACAGAATGTGTAAAATGTTCAGGAGGGCCTTTGTTTGCAGGGAATTGGGATGTAGTGAAACGGAATTCTGCAGGAGGGCAATTTCTGTATAGGTAATAACATTTTAATTGCGAGATTGTTTGGCAGCCTTCTTTTCCTCCCCCTTTATCCTGCATTGCTTAGGGCCAAAGTATATGTTATAATGTAAGCAAGTCCGCCATGGGCACTAACAGCCATATTGCAGCTGCCATTTCCAGAAGGAACTCCATTTAAAAGCACTGTGGAGGCCTGATTCAGATAAGGACCGTGGTGCGGTGGGGCTGAAGTGTCATTTGCCCCCTTTTGGGGCTGAATGTGCAAGCACTCAGTACATGTACAGCCCTACTGATGGGGCAAAAAATACTACTAACCAGTACTATTTCGGCTTGTGGAAATGTGCAGGTGGAAGAAGGAGCCCCCTCATATCCCACATCATGGTCTAGATCCAAATCAAACCCCCATACCACTTTTAAATGGAATTCCCACCAGCAACTTACATCTGCAATATGGTTGTGAGTCCCTCTGGCGAACTCGCATTGTAATGTGTAGTTTGACTCGTACTAGATATACTGTGCTATGCAGGGTTGCCAGCTCTGGGTTGGGAAATACCTGGAGATCTGGGGAGTGGAACCAGGGGAGGGCAGTTTTGGGAAAGGGAGAGACCTCAGCAGGGTATAATGTTAAAGAGTCCACTCTCCAAAGCGGTCATTTTCTCCAGGGAAATGGATCTTGATCAATTGTAATAGTGGGAGATCTCCAGGTACCACCTGGAGGATGGAAGCCCTAGTACTATGTGTAGGTAAAGGTAAAGGTTCCCTTGCTCGAAAGCCAGTCGAATCCGACTCTAGGGTTGCGGTACTCATCTCTGTTTCAAAGCCGAAGAGCCAGCGCTGTCCGAAGACGTTTCCGTGGTCATGTGGCCGGCATGACTAAACACCAAGGCGCACAGAACGCTGTTACCTTCCCACCGAAGTGGTACCTATTTATCTACTTGCAATTTCTTGCTTTCGAACTGCTAGGTTGGCAGGAGCTGGAACTAGAGATTGGAGCTCACTCCATCATGCGGCACCCGGGTCTATGTACTAGTACTATGTATTAGTACTATGTGTAGCTAAGTGTAATTGTAAAATGCATCTTACTGGCTCGTGGTTCTCTAAGAAACTATGAAATCCAGTGCATGTGATATATTAAACTGTTTCTGTTTCATTGTTCTTTCATTTGTGTGATCCTGTTTTGTTGCATTGTTCATGATATGCACTTTGTTGTATTGTTGTTTATAACTCTGCAGCCTGCCTTGAACCTTAGCGAGAAAGACGGATGACAAATGAAGTAAATAAATATTTTCTGGGGATGGCCCATGTGACCATGGTATCAGTCACAATTGCTAGGCATACCCCTCAGCCTCCACCACACCCAGGCTTGCACTAATTTGCATCTCCTTGTGGCAGAAAATGCTTTCCCATGTATTTCTTTTTCCTTCATACTCATCATGCCAAGTGCTCAGTCATGCACTCTACCCTTAATAACAAGGCTAGCCCATCTTGGTGGATTTAGTCACACGAAGCAAGTGAGATGGTATTCTTCTTGGAACAATTAGTTTTCAAAATGCTTGTAGCATTTTGTTGAGTTAATGCCAGTCTGAACATGTCATACTATTTACCATGTTTAATTTTTGATCTGAACACTTTTGTCTGAAGTGGTCTGTACAGCCTGAAACCTTCTTTTGCATGTTCTCATCCAAAAACTTCTCTTGTGTTTTTTCTATTTTAGCAAAGCTGTCTGGATCAGAGTTGGCCTAGTTTGGATAGGTCTAGATCACAGCAAGTTTAGAGATTCAGGAAAAATCCTGTCTGTGAACTGGCTGGTGTGAGGGCAGGAGGATTCAAGAGCTTGTTGTAAATCACCTTGAAACTAAAGGTGCAGAAGCCCTGGCCATTGACCACTATAAGATATGGATCCAGGCTCTTGACAGCCCTGCTCTCTACTGCTGGCTTCCAAAGTTCACCATGAATTGTTCACACAAATTCAGTCCTTAGGGACCAGAAACATCTTTAAAGTTGATATTCACAGTATGGTACATACATTTACACCAGACCTAAAATACCTACAATATTCTGAGTTAGGGACCAGAACAGTTGCCTTATTTTGATAATAGACATATGAGACACAATATCTGATGCCTTTACAAGATGATTACCCTTCTCTGTGTCCTAGTTGTGGTTGCAAAATATACTGAGCTGACTGGCAGAGGCACTTTTAACTTGAAATAAATCAACTCTCTTTCTGGTGCTGTTTAAAAACAACCTTGTCCTTTTTTCCCCCCTCTTCCCAGACGCTAGGCAGTCTCCATGAAATGAGACAGCTTTCCTTTCAATTTTTTTTCTCCAGGAAATAGAGTTGTCTTCCACATGTTACACTTAATGTAACTCAAACAAATGTTTTAGGAAATTCCTACTAATTCATTGAAATGGTGACCTTGGCAATAGAGAAATGGAAATTTGACTCAAAGGTATTGTATTTCTTTTTAACTGTCCAGGCGAGCTAGGCTTGAAACCGATTGCTCAGGGAGAGAGAAACTCATGTTACGCATAAAGAATCTGGCAGGCCTGAACACAGAAATTTCCAGAAGTGTTTGCGTGGCAGGAACTCTGTGCCAATCCACATATTTTAGCTATTCTGGCCAGATGCCCAGTGTACAAGCAAAGTTGTGGAGCAGTGCAGTTCACTGGCTTCCCTGATGAGTTTCCATCCTGCATGGCAACGCCAGGTAATTTTGCATGCCAAAATCTCCTGCTACTTATATTGTTGCAAAATACCAGATGTGCTTAATAAAGAGCAAGTGAAGCCAAACCTAGGGTAATCACATAACCTATCATTAACATTTTCTTTAAAAAAAAAAAGCAGCTGGAATGCCAGATTACTGTTTTGCTTTGCTTGCTTTACGCCCTGTTGATGGAACCCCCACTCCAGGGTGATGGGAACAAGACACGGTAGGAGTAGACCGTTCTGGAGCATTTGACAACATTGTTTACAATCACACCCCTGCACATCTGAAACATGTGTGAGAAAGTAAAGGCAAAGCACATTTCCTTTGCACTCGGTACAAGGAACAAAAAGGGAGGGGAAGAGGCTGCAGGAAGAAGTCTACAACAAAGCAGAAAGCAGTGGAGTCATGTTTCCTTATCTCATGGAGAAGAGCAGAACAAAATAACACCATCAGTTTGAGTCCCTTGTCCCTTGGACACCCAAAACTCCCTCATGTGCAAGGAATGCACCAATGGACCTTGTTACAGGAAACCTAACAGCAACCAAATCCTCCTCAGCTGATTGAAAGCCTGGTTTTTTATAGACTCAGTCACCAAAATGTGTGTGTGGATGTGTACCTCGCATTGATCTGTAGAGCACCTTTTTAGTCTGTATTTATTGAGGTTTTAATGTGATTTATGTTTTATTTCCGGCGTTTGCCGCTTGTTTGCCGCCCTGGGCCGTATGGGTAGGGCGGGATATAAATCCCATAATAAATAAATAAATAAATAAATTAAAATAGTGTATATGTACATGGAGCTGCGGTGGCTCAAGTGGTTAAGACGCTGAACTGCAGGCTGTGGAAGGTTAGTAGTTCAGCAGTTTGAGACCCGCGTTGCCGCATGACGGAGTGAGCTCCCGTCTCTAGTTCCAGCTCCTGCTAACCTAGCAGTTCGAAAGCAAGAAATTGCAAGTAGATAAATAGGTACCACTTCAGTAACAGCGTTCCGAGCGCCTTGGTGTTTAGTCATGCTGGCCACACGACCACGGAAACGTCTTCGGACAGCGCTAGCTCTTCGGCTTTGAAACTGAGATGAGCACCGCAACCCTAGAGTCGGATTCGACTGGCTTTCGAGCAAGGGAACCTTTACCTTTTTATATGTACATTGCTTTAGCTGATCCCACTTTCAGAAATAATAATTAAGTCTTGTTAAAAGCAATCGACTAGTCTCTCCTGTGGGAGACATGGGAAAAGGAAGGAATCCAAGGGTACTGCTGGTTTTGCAGACCCTTATTTCAAAAGATAATGCCACAGGAATACCATAAAAGCCACAAGGCATTATGAATATGAAATGGATGTCAGAGGGAAATGGCCATTTTCTCCCAATGAAAAGAGTTTGTGATTAAAGCAAAGCATTTTAAATAAAATAAGTAGAGGAAGAATAAGATTTCCATGTTTATCCAAGTAGTTTTATTACAGTTATTATCCAAATGGAAATGCTGGCAAAATTGTACGGATCTGAAATTCATCAAGAACCTTAATTATAGCTTAAAGGAAATGTGTCTTATGCATTTAGTTTTTCATAGTAGAAAATGGTTGATAAATGACACTTCTGTGCTATGTTTAAGAAGGGGGAGGCCTGGATATTTATGCCCAACTAGAAGTAAATAGAAGGCCTTCTGAAGCATATTGGATACAGTGGGAGTGTCCCCATATGACAAATGCAGATCTGGTGATGATAATTAGTCACAGCCAAAGAAGCAACAGGTGAACAAGTGATGATGCGGTTGAGTCACTGAAGCTCAGAGGGAGGAGGACGGACTCCTTGACTCTTGTTCTAACAGTTGCATAATGTGACAGCAAGGCATTCAAGAATGCAATCATGGTTTCCTCACAGGGAAGAGAATAGGCTGCTGCAGTCTGTCAGATAGGCAGTCATGATGGAAACCAGGTTCTTTCCTAACTGATTTCCCACACAGAGTTTCTCACATGAGGCCTTCAAAGGGAGCAGGAAAGTTTCTGGGAAGACCTAAGGACTCTGCATGCTTTACTTGGGAACCAATTCCCAATCTCAGTTATACCAAATTGTTTCTTATATAAATGGTGTGAGAATATGTTGTGTGCGTTTCCAGGGGAAAAAAGCAACTTATGCACTGTATTCTGTTACAATGTTATTCTGATCAGTGCTCCCTCTAAGCTGAGTTAGTGTGAGCTAGCTCACAGTTTTTTAGCCTCCAGCTCACATATTTTTGTCTTAGCTCAGGAAGGATGGCTCCAGAGCTAACTAATGTATGCAGTAGCCAAATCGCTCACTCACAACTTGAATGCCAGTGGCTCACAAAGTAGATTTTTTTCTCACAGGACTCTACAGCTTAGAGGGAGCATTGATTCTGGTCATGGTGAAATGTGGTGTCTACCCTCAGGATGTCTACTAGTTTTTGTTTACAGCATTTAGTGTCTCTGACATCATTCACGATAAAACACACATACACACCACACCCGTATAATGTTGGTCTTCTAGAAAATATAACCGGCTTGAAAAGATTTTTATACTTCCTAGATGGAAAACATTAATTTTCTTTTGCTGGGGTGCTTATATAGCTTATGCAGTAGAAAGAAAAGTGGAAAGAGAATCTAATTCTATACCTTCTCCTGCAGGAATGTTCTGCCACTTCAATATAGTCTCTTCTTTATGGCACTTCATTTCTTTGAAGAATTTGTGTTTCCCCCCCTTTCTCTTCCAGTATGGACACTTCCCATTTGATTTTTGTTTGTCTAAAAGTGGTTAAGACGCTGAACTGCAGGCTGTGGAAGGTCAGTAGTTCAGCAGTTCAAGACCCGCGTTGCCGCATGACGGAGTGAGCTCCCGTCTCTAGTTCCAGCTCCTGCCAACCTAGCAGTTCGAAAGCAAGAAATTGCAAGTAGATAAATAGGTACCACTTCGGTGGGAAGGTAACAGCGTTCCGTGCACCTTGGTGTTTAGTCATGCCGGCCACATGACCACGGAAACGTCTTCGGACAGCGCTGGCTCTTCAGCTTAGAAACGGAGATGAGCACCGCAACCCTAGAGTCGGACGTGACTGGCTTTCGAGCAAGGGAACCTTTACCTTTTACCTTAAAATAAAGGACCTCAATCTTGTTGAACCTGTGGGTATTATTAGAATTTTGAACTGGAAGTAGGCACAACCCAAAAATGGCTATCTTGGGGGCAGGGGCCAATCACAAATATATGGAAGTTCCAAGTCATAGTCCTTCAATGATGGAGGCAGCAGCTTCTGAATGGGTGCTCCCTGCAGACCCAAGGGTGACAGTCCTGGGTTCTTTTGAAGCGCCTCATGCACCAGTGAGGTGGAAGAAAGCCAGGATTCATTCTTTGCCTTGGGGAAAAGATGCTTTGGTCTAGAAGAATGTGGGTAAGAGTAAAAGCATCACTAGGCACCATGGTGCCCATGAGCACCACACTGGAGAATCACTGGTCCAAAGGGAAGTCAAAATATGATTTTCCCCAACAGCAAAGCTAGCACACGACTTGGAGGGCAGGTAGAGGGGCAGCCTGGGGAGGTCCTCTGGAAGTTTGAAGCTTCTAGCTTGAGGAGGAAGTGTTTGACACATTCCTCCCCCCCCCCTTTGCACATTGGACCCTAGGGAGGGATCTTTCCCCCCTTCCCCAAAGCCAATCTGCACGCAACTTGGAGGAGGATGTATTAAAAGGAATTACAAGGTTGCCCATTGGAAGCAATGAGATAGGCTTGAAGACCCATTAAAAAAAAAAAAATTAAAACCCTTGGGACACCAACCCTCCCAGCAGACCAGCCAGCGAGCTGTGGAACTTGCGTCCATTTATTTATTTATTTGACTTATGTACCGCCCTCCCAGGACAGTCTCAGGGCAGTGTACAACAATTAAAATAACATTAAAATAACAATTAATACAACAATTAAAATAACAATTTGCATAGAATAATATCATAAAATACCATGTAAAAGCAGAGAGATCTAATCAGATGTCCAGTCAGATCCAGGCCACTGATGGGTGATTGGCCAAAAGCTGGGGGGGGGGGGAACGTCTGCTGCCTCAACCAAATGCCTGGTGGAAGAGCTCCATCTGTGGGTCGTGCATGCCTGGAGTAGCCCAGCGGCAGCTAGCCAAAGGAGGTAGGAGAGCGGGGAGGGGAGGAGGGGAGGGGGAGGATGCAGTGTGCCCCATCCCTTGCTCATGCACTTGGCCAGGTTGGTGGCAATTGGATGCCCCTTCCACAGGTCACAAGTGACATTAACCACAATTAAGCAAAAAAATCCAGGGTTTGGTTGTAGATGCAGAATGCATACACAAAAATAAAACTGGAGAAAAAGGAATAGTGCAGAGGGCAGGGACACAAAATACAAAGTTAACCTCGAAGGCTCAACTGCTCAGATTCTCCAGAGTAAGCTACAGTGAGCTGTTAGTACAGAAAGAGCCAAAGGAAGCCAAAGTCATCGTGCCTACAAGCCCTACTGGAGACCAACATGAAATATCAAGTAAATTCTGCAACAGAGCCTTACAAAACATTCACTACCATACCTCTACCACATTCTTCTGGAAAATAGTGTTTGATATGGCATGATGGCCAACAGTATGTTGGCATTTGTTGGCATTATGTACAACAGAGTTCCATGCTCTTTGCAGCGAATGTACATTCATCTGCTTGTAAAAAGGTAAAGGTAAAGGTTCCTTTGCTCGAAAGCCAGTCGAGTCCGACTCTAGGGTTGCGGTGCTCATCTCCGTTTCAAAGCCGAAGAGCCAGCGCTGTCCAAAGACGTTTCCGTGGTCATGTGGCTGGCATGACTACACACCAAGGCGCACGAAACACTGTTACCTTCCCACCGAAGTGGTATCTATTTATCTACTTGCAATTTCTTGCTTTCGAACTGCTAGGTTGGAAAGAGCTAACAGGTCTTCACTTTATTGATGAAACCGGGGACCAGTATCTCAAGAAATATGGCAAGGTTTATATCACACATTCAGCTGAACAAGCATTGAATGTAACATGAAAATTACTCAATGCACATATAACAAAAAATTAAGTGTACATAGATTGTATGTTCACTGTAATTTGTAAACAGGGCTAGTACTGCATGCAGGACTGCAGCCTGATAGGTTTGTTTAGTAGATTCATGTTTCACTAAGACTGTAAGCAAAACCTAAACTGGACGCACTCAATCAATATTCTGGATGCAAAAAAAAAACAAAAAAAACCCACCACAAAACGTTTAACACATTAATACTTATGAAAGTTGCCGAGGCTCTGGCTTTGCTGATTCCTTAGGAGACAGGGTGGAGGTGGAAAGGGTGTTGCTAAAACAGTCTGCAAAACAAAGGCATTGCAATAAATCAGTGGGTCACACTTTAAACTGGCAATGCAACTGTCCCAGGTAAAACCGCTACAATATATGCAAAAGACACTTTGACAGCACTCTGATTTTTAACTTAATATGTTAAATTATAATTAATTTAAAAGATCATCAGACCATTACAGCCTATACTTGAAACCAATCACACTGTCAACGGCATGTGTCCTTCCCCTTCTTCCTTTTAACAAACTTCCCAACCACTCTAAGCATGATCCCAAGACAACCCCGTATCAAGAACTTGCATAACATTTAAGGAGCTGCCTATACTGAGACAGACCAGACCAGGCAAGCCCGCTGGGGAGGACCTGCTCAAATATCACTGCAAAGAGCAATGTGAGAATAACACTGGGACAAAGCAGAGCCTTTTCTGTTTTAGCCCCCAGCCGGTGTGCATCCTGCCAAGTCCCTCTTGGTTGATTTTTAGAAAACAACATAATGTAGCCCCCAGCTACATCCTGCCAAGTCCTTCTTGGTTGATTTTTAGAAAACAACATAAGACATTATGGAGGGGCACCTTTACAACCTACAACGTTTTATTCTGGGTCTAAGCTTTAGTGTGCACACACACTTCAGAAGTATAAGGCACTGTTACCTGAGTCAGAGTGCTTTGTATCTTTTGGTGCTGATTCTCGTGTACACCAGAAGTAAATCATGTGGTACAACTATTCCAGGACTATATAATTTCAAATTGCAGGTATTTATGTGTTGGGGGGGTTGCTTATATGAATGGTCCCTCACCAAAAAAATATCAATAAATAGGTGAAAGTGGAAGAATTCGAGCCTCGCCTTCTTGGCATGCTAGCTTTCTTTGTGTAAGGATCTCTTGTTTATGGGCTGCCTTTAAACATAGTGCATCCTTGCCATCTAGAGTAGTACACACCAGGAACAGTGTTACTATGTTATCTGTTGTGTGTGTCAATTGGTCCTTAAGCCCTGATAAGCCTCAAATCCAAATGTAGTGAAGAGACTGGGGAAAATGGCAAAGCCTTGGGGAAGCATCCTGCCATTATGGATATGTGGGGCTCCACAGGCTCTACTTGCAGAATTCCTGCTCAAAGACCAAAAGTTAACAATGCAATTATAAATCAGCTTTCCCTCATGATCCCCAAACAATTCAGAAACCTGGTCCAAATACATTTAAAACTGCCTTTCTGATTTTTCACCTCAGTATGTCATCAGCAGGTGAATGGCTGAAAATCACTTTGAGTGGTTGCTGGGAACTCAGAGTTGGGCTCTCAAAGACAACGTACTCCGTGTGAGAAACCTCGCAATTTACAGAACTGCGTTTCTGACCGCATCTAGGATCAGAATCCAGATGGTCTCATCCTCATTTAGCAGGCCTTGTTCTTTCTCAAACTGTGTAGGTGGAAAGGACTGTTTTCCTTTGTCCTGTCATGACTAAAACCCCAAAGATTGTTTGAACCATCCACATCCAAGGAGGTAACTTAAGTTGCAGTGCTTTTATGAGGAAAAGCATATTTCCTTGGGTATGACCCAAGTCAAGTGGCTTATGGATAAAGGTGGGAGGGAGGGGAGGGTTGCCAACAGGCACCTGCCTGTACAATACTAGCAGGATAGCAAAGGCAAATCCCGCCTGTGAAATCAAAATGAATGGATGCCACAGGGAAGTCTTAATTGAGAGAGGTGAGTATTCACTTACTGTATTGTTCTACAGGCTTTATCCTTTCAGACTCTACAAATGCTTTGACTGTGGATCCTTCATTGCTTATTGAACTCCTATGCCCGCTCTACATTTCTTCAGTCACAGTGCTCATTCCTTTCCATAACATGGAGTAAGAGGAAAGTAAATTATGTTAACAAATGATAGAAGGAGGTAAATTATGCAGAATAATTATTCCAGTGGAGTGTCAATTTGTTGTCCCGTTGGCTTTTATTCAGCATGACCCATTGTTATTATTAAAAATATAATTGATTCTGTAGGAAGGAACACTAGATCTGCAATTAGTTTCATAATGATGCAGCCTCCAATCCCCTTAAGCTGTCGTACTTGCTGATAAGGCAGTTTTTAGTACCATTAACTTCAGTTTCTGTGTATGTTGGAACTTATACTATGTTGATTCATCTTCCACTTCTCATATTCATATTTAACGTAGCTAACAACAACAATACCACAATAATTAACACCTCAAAACATTTGTTAAAACCAGTACAGAAAACTCCTCAACCCTTAAAACTGCAATGTAAATTATAGAAAATAGTGTGCCTTGGCACTTACAAAAGTGTTAGAAGAAAAAAGGAGGGTAACAAAAACTTAACCCCAAAAAAATGAATTAAAAACCAAAATGGTTAACTGGATACAAAAGAAGGGGCCCAATATTAATTTCAATAAGTATAAAACATCAATATATAAACATTGAGAATTATACAAAAATACATCTATTTATTATAGATTGGTTTAAAAACAGTTATAGGCCCAAATATAGCATCAATAGGAATACAATTAATACAATATTTCAAAGTTAGGACCTTATGCAACCCTAAAACAGAGGTGTTTGGCCTACTGGCCTTCTTCAGTGGTCAAGCATAAACATTACACACAGGCTTAATTACTGCAATAATATTATTAGACAATATAGGACCACGGGCAAATTATGTTCTGAGAGATATCAGTGACTCAAGGCAAGGATGTACTTTATAGGCCTCATGGTATCACCTTGTGTCCAAATCAGATACATGTAATCGAAGTGGTATTACAATTACGTACCTTCATACTGTGGTCCAAAAGAATCAATCTGAAAAGCAATATGGAGCCAGTGTAACCTAATAGTATGTAGTGCTTACAAAAGTGTCCCTTGGCACCAGGCCCATAGCCACGGTGGGGCATTTTGGGGCAGAGCTCTGCCCCACCCTGGGAGGATGCCAGCCCCCCAGCCCCACTGCACTGCACTCCTTACCCTTGCCCCTCCTTACCCTTCCCTGCTCTTCCAGGGAAGCTGCTCTGCCGATTCTGGTCAGTTTCACTCCCACCAATCAGCTGTTGGGTTTAACAGCTGATCTGTGCCTTCTCTCTCTCTGTCTTTTTCCTTCCCCAACCCCTCACAGTGGCAGGGAGGCTAGGGAAGGAAAGGGAAGCTGCCCTGCTGCTTCTAGTCAGTTCACAGTTCAGCTGTGAAACTGACCAGAAAGGGCAGGGTGGCTCTGGAAAGGAAGGGAAGGCCCCTAAGTGAGGTTCAGGAGGAACTAATCTAATCTAATTAGTAATCTAATTAAGTTTCCCACTCCCTGCTCACCCGCCCCTGCCCCACCAACCAAAATTTTCTGGCCATGGCCCTGCTTGGCACCTACAGCCCTCCAAAATACTGCGTACATTCTTCCAGCCACTCCTAGAATGATAGGCAAACCCTAAAGGACAGGATAGAGATAGAAACTGTCTTCCTGCGGATCTTTTGTCAATTTCACCTAATTGCCTGGTTTGGAGGTGGTAGGTGGGGAGCTGAAATTTATGGTGTTTCTTCGCTTTCTGAACATTTCTGGGATATATAAACTGCAGCCATAGAGAGGTGGAATCCAAAGTCTTAAAAATTAATGGAATACTGTTGAGTGTGAAAGAAGTACTTTTATGGTATTAGTGATTGATGAACACCCCTTTCACTGTAAAATAGGCCTATTCTATGTGAGGATTTTAGCTGACAGAAAATTCCATTTCGGGTACTAAGGCAAGTCACATAAGCATACAGGATTTGACAACTAAATGGCTGTCAAAGTAACATGTCAAGTATCACTCCAGGGAAGACAATGGAAAGTTTCCTCCCATCTGACACCTCTGGAGCACAGAGACCCCTTAGATTTGCTCACAACCCCCAAAAATGCCAGGTCCAAGAGCCCACTTGATCCTGGGGAAACACTTCTTGGGTCACAAACTTCTGGAAACCAGCATTTGCATAACTCACCCACTTTCTGATGACCACATTTTGCCATTCATCCTTTTCACAGAGGAATCTGCTTACCTGTAATTAAATTGGACAAAACACTTGGGGTTCCAGTCCTTCTAAAATTAAAACGCAGCCGTGAGGTGCCCTAACTAAATTAGGGCTGAAACAATGGGGAAGGAGGGGTGTAACGCTTTCCCGCATGCAGTTTTCCTAGTGCAGCCCTCCCCATCAAGTTGCTATTTGTTCAAGAGAGTAAAAACATACAGCTACCATATTTGTGCCCCATCTAGTTTCTAATGAACTACAGATGGTCACCTCTGCAGTCACACAGCTCACCCTCCATGCCAGCGGCATGTCTTTCTTGCTTTTTGAGATGTCTTTTTGCAGAGTTTGCAGAATTAGAACTAGAAGCAGATAGTGAACACTCTTCTCTCAGCAAGAGGGGCAGGAGTACCAGTTCTCTGACTAAAGTTCTACGACATCACCAGTGTTCCCTCTAAGCTGAGTTAGTGTGAGCTGGCTCACAGTTCTTTAGCCTCCTGCTCACAGATTTTCGTCTTCGCTCAGGAAGGATGGCTCCAGAGCAAACTAATTTATGCAGTAGACAAATCGCTCACTCACAACTTCAGTGCCGGTAGCTCACCAAGTAGAATTTTTGTTCACAAGACTCCAAAGCTTAGCGGGAGCATTGGACATCACTACAGTTAGTTCTGTGCTGATGCACAGCCCTGTCCATGATGCTATGCAAATGATCTTGAAGAACATCTGTTAACAGGTAAGTGACATTTTTTTTGCCCTGCATAAACGTCCTAGAAATGAACAGGAGATGTGCAAGAGCATTGCTATCCTTGTTCGTTGCAGTGTGGCTTGCACCAGGATACTTTCCCCGGGTGGATTGTACCCTTGATCAGCTTCTTGCAGTCACTGTTCTGTACTTTGGCTGCTCTGTTCTTGTTGCATTTGGGGAATGCTTCTTGAACCTGACAGCTAGAGTTGCTGAAGAAGCCCGTGCCATTGCAGCTGCATTATTTATTCACCTCCAGCAAAAGCTGCTCTATAGTTAGCTGATGATGTCAGTGGATTGTTTGGCTCCCTGGAAACTGGCAGGGAGCCACTTCTCACATGATATATGAAATCACTGATAAATGCTGCTTTTCAGTGAAAGAAAAACAGCTTAATAAATGCAGCTCTTTGGGGGCTTTCATCTTTCCTCCCACCACTTCTGGGATTTGTCTCTCCCAGGCACGGCTCTGTAGAGTCTGTGAAGTGGAAATGAGTGCTCAGGATCACAGATCAGAATGAGGCATTTGGTATGCTCAGGAGGATGCTGCTCCCCTCCACCCCTCCTCAGTCTTGGAGTGCTGCCAAAGACCTAGTGAGTCAGACAAAAAAAGGGAATTGGTACAGCAGAGGCTTTGTGGAGATTCAGTATTTCTGGTATGTGGCTTCAAGTTGCGTGTGTGTGTGTGTGTGTGTGTGTGTGTGTGTTTTAGCAGACCGCTGTGGGGAAAGGAAACTCAAGAGCGATTCCTTGTTTCATGTTTTTTGGAGGTTTTAAATGGCAGCCTTAACAAGGTCAGTTAGAATCTGTAGCAAAATTACTCTCTGGTGCCTGGATACATCTGAAAAGACATTGTATGAAGTACCTATACAGAAGAGCTTCTATAAAATGCCATTGTCCAGCATGCCTATGAAAAGTCTGACAATAAAGCGAGTTTATGACAAAGGGAACCCTGTTTTGGCTGGGCCAGACCCTGTGCTGCTGGGAGATGGCATAATTCCCTGGAAGGCAAATGAGCTAACCTATTGAGTCCTTTACACCAAGAGTTAAAACAAATGTGCTGCTTTGACAAAAATAAGACTCAGCAGCTCAGCATTTCAGATGCATCCATGTCAGTGAAGGCATGAGTGACCCTCATGCATCATGTTCAAGGGAAAATGAGTGCCCACCTCTAAAAAGCTGTGTCCATTCATGGACCACAAGGAGTGGATTTGCACAAGACACCACTTTGGTCGGGCTAGCAGTGTCTTATTGGTAAGCCCTAGAAATAATATTTCTGCACTGGATTTTTCTATGAGCTGCTTTGTCATTGTCAGCTGAATGAACTAATAAGATGTTTGAAAGGATAACACTCCATTGCAAGGACATCTTGCTTGTTCTCATTTATCCCATCAGTACAAAGAGAATGAAGCATTGTGCATTTTAAACCTGAAGCAAAGAGGACTTTATGCTAAAAAGCCTGAATGAGGTGAGTAAACCTTTCTCAGGCAGCTGGTAAGTGAAACTGATGAACTAAGCGCACTCATTTTCATAAGAATGACGTGCCAGGGAGAGTTACACAACTGGAACCATTCAATTATTTTTAGTTGTCATCCATATCCAGTCAAATTTTCTAATACGGCTTATTAGCAATACGACTGCACTAAGGATATTGTCATCATTGCAGACCTATTACAGCCATGTTGGACAACAACTTGCGTCATTGTGCACAATCCAAAAATACTGCTGGCTGTCTATAGATTGTATGCATTAAAAGCTAACGTCTGTTTTACTCTGGACCCAGGGAAAGTGAGGAAAACAGCATCCTCCTGGCAAGTTCTCCACCATGCCGTCTGTAACATCTCCTTGATCAGAGTGCAGTCACTATTGAGCACTGCTGCCTTCCCTATGCCATGTCTTTCACAGCGATTGAAGGGGATGCTCATTACTTGATGACCACACTTAGCACTGTCTTGAAATATTACAGCCCAGTCCTCAGCAACAACAGTATTGCCCATTGCAAGAGAAATGCGTGCTTCAGTTCTAAAATCACATCTAAAATCACTGCAAACCTATGTCATTTTTATACCAGCATGGGTATCATGGCTTCCACCAAGGAATCCTGATGACTCTGGTTTGTTAAAGATGCAGGGAATTCTACCAGAGATTCCATAGATGCACCCAGTGCTCACAGGATGACAGTTCCCTGTATTTTCTAGGGAGAGGGAATTAATATTAAACCAGCTTAAGTCTCTGGTGTAAATATGCCCTAATTCTCCAAATACTTTAGTTAATCATAGATTGCATTTCTTCTATGGAAAAGGATAGTTCACATACATCCTTACTTTGGATTACTATGTCACAGATTACTTCATGTACTTATAATTTTAATTGGATATGAATAGCAAAAAATTAAAAAGCTGCTATTGATGCAAGCTTATGCCAACTTCTAATGATTTGACTAATAGTTTTGCATTAATCAGGATTAGATCCATCCAAAAGCAAATGTTTATTTTGCTTCAAAATGGGAGAAATTAATATCACAAAACCAAGTTCACCCAAACTCTGAATGTGTTTCTTTGGAAATAAAATGCAATAGTTTAATGATACTTCTTTCAAGATTTAAGATTGTAATCTCAAGGCTGCTTTGTTGCAGGTGACATGCCTTGTACAAAAGTAATTCCTGCGGCACAGATACTACCCACTCTGAATATACACAGCACTGTGACTGTCTGTCTGTTGGGAGGTTGCCTAGGAACCATACGTGGCCAGTGGGTCACTTTGATTACTACAGAAGAAAGGTGGGATATAAATATAATAAATGAATAAGTAATGCACAGTGTTAATTGCCTGTGACAAATGTACCCATGAAGCTGCAGCAGAAAGACACTGCCAGTCACAGAGTAGGCACACTTGATGAATGATGTATAATTTGGAGTGATGTGGCAAATGAGGAAAGAATTAAATACCACCTCATGTCTAATCTAAACTGCCCCTCCCAAAGTGGCATTTCTCTTATAAGGTTTTTATCATATGCACTTGTGCAAAGCATTTAGTCAGACCCTCCAATGAAAAACTGCATGGAACGAGGGAATATTTTGCACATGTGTTCTAGACCCAGCAGCTACTCCCCCCACCTCATACATAAATTGCTGTTTCACTGGCATTTTCATGAGGCAGAATGGTATCTCTCTTTGCCACTTCTAGAGAGCAAGTTTAGGATCCAAAACCTAAGAAGCAGCTTTTGCATCAAGACCAGAAGAATCTTGGTTCTGTATCCACAGCAGAAATTGGAGGTACTGAAATGGCACAATTGTCTCCTTCTCTTCTCATAGTCTGAAATTCCATGACTTTATCCAAAATGCTAACAACTAAAGTCTTCTCCTAAATGCTTGTGAAACGCCTGCTTGGTAATATTTCAAGAAGTGTACAAGAGTCCATTTGGTATTCTTGTCCAAGACAAATTAGAAAGCTGTCATGCCTAGCGGTAATAGGGACCACCAAGTGCAACAGCTGGCTGTGCTTTTTTAAATATAGTCAATATACCATAAATACATGGGGGGAAAGCTTGGGAAGAAAATAACCCTGTGAAACAAAAACGAGGAGCCAGAGCACAGCTCCCTGATTAGAGCTCTACAAGAATGTTTGCAAAGCTGGCTCTGTGTAGGTGCAGACCCAATATATGGGACTTCACAGAGACCACAAAGAACTGGCACAATCAAACAGGAGTTCTCCAGCATGAAATGTAGCTGTTCCATTGAAATGTATAAGAGCAGCATGTAAGCCTGGTAGAGCTCTGGAGCAGTTTTCATTTACTGCAATGGAACTCATTTAAGGACACTTTCCTAGTAGCCCAAACCAACTTTGTTTCCCAATTTTTTTCATGACACACAATTCAAAACCGTCACTATACCTTCATACGGTTAGATGGGACTTCTAGAACAGATTTTTATGTTTAGTACCCTGTCCTAAGAGTGAGCATAAGGGCCCTCCAAAATATGGAAGCTCACTCCGGTCTTACATATAAAACCACAGTTGGATGATAACACAGGACGTTCTATGGATATGGCATGTTTCCTTGTAAAAATTCTATTCAAATTCACAGCTAGCTTTTAGTGGATGCCACACCGTGTTAATAACTTCTAAATCCTCTGATATAATTATTGAAGGGCACCCAGCTCTAACAGGCACTTTAATTGGCTTTGTGACATTATGTTCTACCTATGAAGGCTCTAAAGAGGGATTAGGATTTACAAAAAAACCCATGGTGTCCCCCTCCCTTCAAATTTTAAGATGCCATTGGGGGGGACCATTTCAGAACAGGCAGCAATGGGAGAAAATAAAGCAGGAAACAAGAGGACAATACACCATAAGAGTTGCCACAAGGTGTCGGATCTGCATGAATCCTTTTCTTCTCCCATCTTAGATACAATAGAGCCTGTTGCTATGGAAACTGGTGTAAAAAGCATCCACACAGGCAGGCAGGCAAAGACTAGAAATGAAGGGGAACATAATATTTTTAAGGCCACTTATAAGGGATGCTAAAGAATGAGATTATCTACATTCATCATTTGCATTCAGGATAGAACCACTGGTGATTTATTCTACAGGGAGTTAAATGAAGATGTGTACATTATATTGGTGAATGATAAACTCTGCAGTAAATGTGAATTCAACAGAATATTGGACGTTTTCTGCAATCTGCAGCTAAGGGATGTTTACTACTACTGTGCTAATAAGAATTCGTCATCCCAGAGCAAAAGGAATTCTACCCAGTGCCAATGATCATAATACCGTCAAGAAGTAATAGTGATTTATTTCCCCCATGAAATGTAAATAGCCTTGAAAATCTTTAGGAGCTGGAGGGAAATCAAAATCAGCTCAGCTTCAGTCTTAAATATAAATGGCCTAATTTTTAGAGACGTACCTCACAAACATTCATAGATGAGATACATGTCTGTGGACTTTCTAAAAGGGCAGTTCTTTGCTTCAGATAACTAAGTGATGCTGGAGCTGAAGCCACCTTCAGAATCTCACCCTCTGATTTAGAAGTTCTGTCCCCTAATCCCAGATAGCTGGGTGGGGGGCAGCTATACATAGTTAATGTGTGCACGCGGAGGTGTCTTCCCACTGATTATCACTTCACCTATCCCTGCCATTCAAAATCAGTTCTGGGGCACAGTCCTGGCTGAAATCAGGTGACCAATCGGTGTGTCAATGAAAAGGAGGCAAATTAAACCCTGAAATAAAATGCCTTTCTGCTATCAAGCAGTGAGCTGAAAATGGAGGTCTGTGAAAGACTCAGAAGATCCTTGTGCTCTGGTTGCTGCTCTGATGTCATTGCATCACGAAGCGGACTGTTAACTATTGTTAACAGTAGGCAATGCTGTTGAAAAGATTTTGGAAATACACGGAGCACCATTCAAACCAACTATCTTTTGGGGGGTTTTTTGCTTCTGAGTGTATTCAGATCTGCCCTTTGCTCTTACGAATAAAAATGAAACATTCTCGGGAAACTATGTCATCACCTGCAGTCCCCAGGAAGGCAAAAGTAGCTGTTAAGCTGGTGCAGTGGAGAAAACGGCCTTGCCTTGTTTGCCTGGCATTGCAGTGCTGCTGCTGGTGCGTAGAGAGAGGCTACTGCTGCACTTGAGAGGCCTGCATTGCAATTCGAGTCACGGTGCCAGCCATAAAAGTTAGAAGGAGAAAGCTCAGAGGAGCATGTTTCTTGTGACTGGGAAACTTTGAGTCTGCCCACCACACCAGAATAATGATTCGTGCACGTCATGCTCAGCTAGAGAGCCTAGTAGCTGTCACTGCTGTTGAAGGCCATCCCTAGAGCCAGTCAGGGACTGAAATTCCCAGTGCGCACTGACTCCAAATGGCCGTAAATAATTAGCTTCCTGCAAATGGTTTTCAGGGGCTTGTAATCAGTTTGAACTGGAAACATCCCCCCCCCCAACACACTCACACAGGCAAAATTTCCCCATTACATATAAATTTGCAAACATATTCTTCACTCATACCTAATTTGCTGTGCCATTTTCAATTTTTTTTCATAGTCAGGGTGTACAAACACAGTGATCACTTTTCTGGAAAAGTCTGATTAGCAACAACCTCCCACACACCCATAATCAGAGGGAAGGCGTGGTTTTGTGCACGGTATATTGCCCAAACCTGCTATTTTCTTTTTCAGATGAAGGAAGAATTTCCCATCAAGGCTATAATTTCCTCCTCCTCTACAGACATAACATTTGGCCTTGTGTTTCTTTACCTCCAAAGGTAGAGATAACTGACTTACAGTTGGGAGATCTGTTTGGTCACTGCTTAGGAGACATGGAAGAATGATCAAGCTGCCGCTACTGCTGTACAGATCAACTGCATTTTCAGTGGTATATGAGTGAAGGTGGTTATGATCTTACTAAGCATTTTACCACTGGCTATTTCCTCTTTTGCTCCTCTGAGAAAATGTATCAGGAATGATATAGCTCACCCCTACTTATACAGTAGGTAAAACTGGAATTTTTATTGTTTTATCCCGGTCAAATATGTTCATAATTGTGGGCAAGCCTAGCACACAGGAACACAAAGAAGGTATGATTTCAAGACTATATTATATTCTCTTATATACCACAAGCAGCTTGCAATCCCCTATCCCCAAAGGGAATGTACTGGATAAAATATCTAAGGGATAAAGTATCTAAATTAAAAGAATCATAGATATTGGTAAAATATTTGTTTACATTTTTTGTAGTCCACCTTTCTCACAGGGACTCAAGGTGGATGGCACATAGAGAGTCAGTACAATCAACAAAATGGGACATTCAATAATCAGTGCATTAGGATTTCAGAAGTCTGGAACCAACCAGAAAGAACTGAAGCATAGCAAAAGTATTAAAATGACACATTAAGCAGTACAAAAATTATATAATAGGACCATTCTTACAGTAAGTTATGCACACAGCAGTATAAACCACAGTCCCTAATCATTTAGCCAAGTAAGGTTGAGAACTCTTATATACAGTCTTATATAACCCTATGGCCTGCACAGACATTGTAAATAACTGTGTAAATCCTTCACTGGGCAAAACAATACAGAAGAATTAAGATGCTGATCAGATATGGCTTTTTCCATATCTGTGGCTCAGTAGAAGGGCCTTTGCTTTGCATGAAGCAGGTCCCGGGTTCAATCCCCAGCATCTCCAGTTAAAAGGACCAGGAAGTAGGTGATGTGAAAGACCTCTACCTGAGACCCTGAAGAGTCACTGCCAGTCTGAGAAGACAATAATGATGGACTGGTGGGCTGATTTGGTATAAGGCAGCTTCATGTGTTTACATCACAGTGCTGCAGAGGTGGAGAACTCAATGCTGTGAAACATCGCTATAGCTTTTAAAGGATAAGCACCCTTTTGAGGCTAGGCACCAGTAAACCTAACCAAAATGATAACAACAACAACTGGGCTTTGAAGAAAACTACAAATATTTTGAAATTTTGGAAGCTGACAACATCAAACATACCCTTGTTGAGAAAAATATAACCAAGGAGTATTACCAAAGAGTTAAAAAGTTATTGTGAAAAAATTAAATGGAGGCAACATGGTAAGCACAATTAACACATGGGCAGTCCCATTTCTAAGATACACAGCTGGCATTATCAGTTGGAAAAAAGCAGAATTAGAAGCAATAGATTGCAAAACTCGCAAGATAATGGTAATGCATCACTCACTACATCCTAGAAGTGATGTTGATCGTTTCTACTTCCCAAGAAAATTCAATGGATGTGGTCTCTTGAAAGTTAAGCAAGCAGTTGAAGAAGAAAAATTAGCACTGAATGACTACACCAAGAAAAGTAAAGAGAAGTTTCTAGTTGAAGTGTTCAAGGCAGACTTATTTAAGGTTACAGAAGCCAAAGAAGATTACAAAAACAACAACCCTGAAATCAAAACTCACTTTGACAACTGGAAACAAAAGCACTTGAATGCACAATATACGAAAGATATAGAGAATAAAGTTGATAATGAAAGCGCCTGGAAGTAGCTCCAAAATAGGCACTTAAAAAAACAGGACTCATTCTAGCTGCATAACAGCAGGCACTCAGAATGAAAAGTATGAAAGCCAAGATTCAGAATGCCAGTGATACCAGCAAATGCCAACTTTGCAAGATAAAGGATGAAAAAGTTGACCACATGGTCAGTGTCTGCAGTAAAATTGCTCAAACTGACTATAAAGAACATCACAATAGAGTTGCAGCTATGTTGCACTGGAATATTTGCAAGAAGTATAACTTACCATCAGCCAGAAATTAATGGGAACACAAACTAGAAAAGATCATGGAGTATGATGGATCAAAGTTTCTTTGGGACTTCTGACTGCAAATAGATAAACACCTGGAGCATAACATCCCTGATATCACAATCGTAGAAAAAATTAGAAATGGGATTTGGATCATTGACACTGCAATCCCAGGAGACAGCAGAATAGAAAAGGAAGAACAGGAGGAGACCAAGAAATACCAAGACCTATGAATAGGATTAGAGCACCTCTGGGAGAAAAAGGTTACCATTGTGCCAGTTGTCACTGGGGCCCTTGTAAGCAGTGCGTAGAAGTCTCAAGAAGCACCTGGACACTCTGGGCATTGAACAAATAACACCACCTCAGCTCCAAAAGACAGTGTTGCTTGGAACAGCAAGAATCCTGAAAAGATACATCTGCAATTCCCAAGAAGTTGGCTAGATCTCAATTGCAGAAAACCATCTACCAGTCAAATATCTGATTGTGACAATAATAATAATACCTGGACATTCTGGGCATTGAGCAAATAACACCAGATCAGCTCCAGAAGACAGGGTTGCTTGGAACAGCAAGACTCCTGTGAAGATTCACCTGCAATTCCCAAGAACATGGCTAGATGTCGAATTGCAGAACACCATCTACCAGTCAAATATTTGACTGTGACAATTCATAACAATAATACATTGACAAGTGCTCTTCACAGATTCTGCCCTGCTTAGGAAATCAACATAGCTCCATGTTAACTTGCTGAAAGGCACAGCATTTGTTTGAAAATGGAATAAGCCATTTAAAACAACAGAATGAGCAATATTCATGACAAACATGCCAGCCAATCTTTATCTCAGGGGCTATTTCACAAGATGGTCTACTGCACCTCGGTACACTTCAGCGCATGTGACATATCAGTAATGAAAAACGAGCCTGGATGAACCGTTTAGAACAGTTATAGTAAATGTGTAGTAGAGCAGGACTCCGGGATAACTGGTGCTCTGTGCTCTAGTATAGTGATCTGGATAACTCTGTTCTTCAACTTGCTTGATCTTGCCACCATTGCCAGTTTAATTGTTTGGTTGGGCTACAACCCTATCTGGAAGCATAAATCTCCTTCAAAGAATGGCTCTAGTTCTTAGGGAAATCAGCTAATAGATGGTCAAATAAAATGAAGACTGCTAGATTCCCATAATGTCAGCAAATCCATGATTCATGGATGAATCCATGAATCAACAAATTATCCATGATTTCACTGAACTACCAAGCCCTAAACCCCACTGCGGTACAAAAGGCTACAAGGGTGAGTGGACATTGTGCTTTCTGTTAAAAGTCAGTTAGAGTGTAAGTGACTCCACATCAGTACTGCGGTGTGATTATTATTTATTATTACTTAACTTATACCCAGTTTTTGTCCCAACTGGGGACCCAAAGCGGCTTGCTTTGTTCTCCTCTCCTCCAGTTTATCAAAACAATCCGAAGAATTAGGAAATGTGTTTCAGAGAAATCATGACTTCTGCAACACTTCAAACTCAAGACTCAGCAAATTGTTCTTTGACATTTTGAAAGGGTTGAAAGTTGTTTAATTATATTTCATTATTGTTCTTACAGAATGCTTTGAATTCAACTAGTAACATTTAGTAAAGAGTGTTTTTGATGAAAAGTTAATCATTGGTTCTGGCTGTCCATGAGAAGTGGAATACTAAGTTACTACATTATAGCCACTATGAGGTTTTATTGGGTTCAAAGTGACCCCACAACAGTTATGGCCTTTCTTTAAAAAGCTAAACAACATTCTAATGAACAAGATTTTAATAAATAAAATTTATGTTTGTAGCTCAGGTCCTTTGGTTATTAGAGCAACTGATAGTGGGCTTCTGGTAGCCTAAGAAGATCTAGAAACAACACTACTGATACCCAGATAGGGAATGCAAGTTTCCTTGTGCTGCTTCTAAGCCAACTGAGGCTGGATGCATGGATATATGAAGAATGCGTCTGTCTAACTGTTCATGCCGGGGAAATAGGAAACACTGCAAGCCTGATCAGCATGCAGGAGAGATGGATGATATAAATGGCACAATGCAGAATTATCAGAAAAGAAATATGTCTACTTATATTATGTGATCCACACTGTGGTGTATTTGAAAAGACTTACGTGAATCGCCGCATTAACTCTCCATGATAAGCTATGAGCCAGAGGAAGACTCCCCCGAGCCAACTTGCTATTGGTCGCTCCACAACAGTGACCAATCAGAATTATACCAATTCCCTGCGAGGAAAGAACTCTCATTGGACGCAGGAGGGTCTGAACAAGAGCTATTAGACTGTGTAAAAGAAGTATTGAAACATTTTCAGAACGCCGGCCTGAAAGTAAAACGGTCCAAGTGTACACTGGGTGTTAACAGTGTGGAGTTTTGGGGGCATAGATAAAAAAGGGGTACACCCCACAGGCGCAAAAGTGACAGGTATTCAGAATGCCCCCAGACCAACTAGCAAAAAGGAGCTCCAGTCATTTTTAGGGTTGCTTAATTTTTATCGTGCGTTTTTACCACACAAGGCATCAGTGGCAGCACCCTTGCACGCACTTTTACATAAAGACTCAAAATGGAAGTGGGGACAAGCCAAGGAAAAGGCTTTTACAGGAGTAAAGGAGCTGTTGGTGTCAAATGATGTGTTGACTCATTACGATGAGAGAAAACTCCTGGTTTTAGCTGCAGACGCTTCACCTTTTGGAGTAGGCGCTGTTTTAAGCCATCTGATGCCTGATGGAAGCGAAGTGCCTATCGCTTTTTACTCAAGGTCTCTATCTGCGGCAGAACGGAACTATGCCCAGATAGATAAAGAGGGTCTGGCATTAGTAGTGGCTGTCAAAAAGTTCCATGATTTTATTTTTGGTAGGAAGTTTGTGCTGGTCACAGACCACAAGCCGCTACTGGGGATTTTTGCGCCCGATAAGCAAATGCCTAACATTTTGTCCCCAAGGATTCTTAAATGGGCGATTTTTTTTGCAGGCATATGATTTTGACCTTGAGCACCAGCCTGGAAAGGCCATTGGGCATGCGGATGCGCTCAGCCGCTGCCCCTTGCCCGACCACGGAACAGACCCTGCCCTGGCGTGTGATGTTTTGGCAATTGACGAGCTCCCTCTGGCACTAGTCTCCTCTAAGGATATTGTGGTGCTGACAGCTAAGGACAGCGTGTTATCCCGTGTCCTAAACTGGGGGTGAAGGGGGTGGCCAGTAGGGAGCCTGGAGCCCAAGTTCAAACCTTACCGAGCACGCCAAAAAGAACTGTCAATATCGAAGGGATGTGTCTTATGAGGAAACCGGGTGGTGGTTCCCGACAAGCTCCAGGAAAGAGCGATAATGCACGAGGGACACCCGGGAATGGTGCACATGGAAGCGTTAGCAAGGGGATACGTCTGGTGGCCTGGGCTAGATGCTGAAATTCAGGAGTGGGTGCAGGTGTGCATGCTGTGCCAACAGGCCAGACCCGAGCCTCCACAGGCTTCCCCCCCAAAAGTGGGAATCTATGGGCAAGCCGTGGTCTAGGCTGGATATAGATTTCGCGGGGCCCGTGCAAGGACAAATGTTTTTAATTGCCGTTGATGCATTGTCAACATGGTTAGAAGTGGTGCATATGCACTCAACCACTTCAATAGCGGTCATACATGCGCTACGCCGGCTTTTTGCAACACACGGACTGCCGGATGTGTTAGTGAGTGATAACGGGCCTCAATTTACATCTCAGGAGTTTGCTCAGTTTCTCTCTGACAATGGCATCCGCCATGTTACCTCTGCCCCGTTCCATCCCGCGTCAAATGGGCAGGCAGAGAGAATGGTCAGGATGACCAAAGAGGCGTTGAGGGGGATTGGAGTGTGAGACTGGGCTCGTTTCTCTTGAGGCAGCACACCACCCCCTGTAGTGCCACGGGCTGTAGTCCGGCCGAGTTGTTAATGGGCCGACGGTTGACTACCCGTTTGAACCGGTTGCACCTGGATTTAAACGAACAACAGCCAGAGCGCAAGGATACGCCAGCGAAAGTGTGCATGTACAAGGCCGGGGTCAAAGTATTTGCCCAGAATTATGCTGGAGGGCACTCATGACTTCCTGGGGTGCTGTGCGAAAACATAGACACCAGAATGTATGTGGTAGAGCTGGCTAACGGCAGGAAATGGCGGCGCCACATAGACCAGCTGAGAAGGAGATGGGCCAAGGACAGCGCTGGCTCTCCGACAGTGGAGTTTGCTGAACCTGAGTGTGTGTTCAGACCTCCAGGTGAGTGCTGTTCCCGAGGCAGGGCAGACCCCTGATTTCAAGGCTGTAAACCCAGCAGTGAGTGTGCCTGACCCAGTCATTACAGAGCCCATAGGTCACCCACATTTGAGTTTGCCCCGAGCCTGCACAGCTCCGCAGGTCTCAGCGTGTGCGGCGAGCTCCATCGTACCTGGGTGATTATGATTGCAATAGACTATATTGTAATGACTGATGTATATATTGTTGGAAAACAGTGAATGTATGTTTTAGAAATGATGTATTGTTTTAACTTAGGGGGGAGGAATTGTGGTGTATTCGAAAAGACTTACGTGAATTGCCGCATTAACTCTCCATGATAAGCTCGAGCCAGAGGAAGGCTCCTCTGAGCCAACTTGCTATTGGTCGCTCCACAACAGCGACCAATCAGAACTGGACAAATTCCCTGCAAGGAAAGAACTCTCATTGGATGTTATCCACACAACCTCATTGGTTGTTTATGGTAAATAGGTGTGGCTACATTTGCCCGGGCCTAGCTCCCAATGTTAAACTGTTCTGGTTATGACTTCTTTCAAGCGCTTGTTCGTACCTACAATAAAGCTGATCACTTTTGTTGAAATCACTCTCCGGATCTTTGTTAGCGGCGATCTAACACACACTGCTGCTTTTGTTAAGAGTTGTTAATTTACTAGTCAATAGGTAGTCAACTGTGTCAGTGAAATAATTAGAATGTTCAGGTTATCACCGTGGTAGACTATAAATTAGAGCTATGTTCTTCCATTAAATTTATACCTGCTAGCATTGATCATAATATGTTGGGAAAATATACATTGCAACAATATATGTCACGATAACCTGCTTAAAGCATTTTCATTTCTTAGTGTCAATTAAAACCAAACGGTTACCAGAAGAAATTATTCCGTAATTACACTGAGGCTATTGCATTTAACTGGGAGATGTCTACCAGTGTTAACAAAGAGCGTTGTTTGGCGGGGGGGGGGGGGCACCAGCAGAACTCTTACTTGATCTGGGACAGGGAGAATGCAAAAACAGGCTCTATTAAGTCAAATGCTCATTGAGAATAGAATGAAGATTGTAATAACTTGAATAGCACAAAGCAGGCATGATCAGGTCCTATCTGTTGTTTTACGTAGATAATTTTAAAGGCTAGGAAACAAAAACACAACATTTTCAAAACCAATTGTTAAATATTTGATGATATAATTAAGTCTTATTAATGTAAGAGCCTTTATTTTGCAAATTAAAATTTCACAAGACTATATTTTTATCTTATTGGTCCTGTATTTGTCACATTTGTTTGCTAAGAATTTGATTAATATTAAATGCTGAAGAGTTAAAAAATATCAGTTAATACTCTAGATGTAATAGTTATGCAGAAAGGGTATTAATGAGTTAGTATTTACGATGCATACTGGTTCTAAATATTACTTCTGAAATTTTTATTGCCACCCAGGACAAATACAGTTCATTATGAATGAGAAATTGTTTAATCTTCAAGCTCCATGCAATAATCTGCAAAATAAATTGTTTTAGTGTTGCTTTTGTGTTGCTCTCCTTTTCTCTTCTTAATCCCTTATCTTTGCTTCTGTTTCCTTCAGTTTTCATTTCTGCATTATCCTCCAGTGTATCTTCTGTTGCAAACCTACTATGGGCAGGCTGATAACTAAAGGCAATAGCCATAACAGCCCAAGATGATGCTATGAATGAAGAGAAGAGAACAGACAGTGGGTGGGATCTCCTTCAAACCAGGGAACATTATCTCGGGAAAGACAAATATGTGGTTCTTTTGTGCAGCCCTTGCTTAGGAATTGGTTGCTGAAATAGAAAGCTAACCTTAAGTCCCCTAGTTTTGATTCTAAAAGCCAGGTAGCCAAGTATCCCCAGCTGTGATAGGCTAGACATCACTGGGTGATGCTTCCAGTCATGATCTCAGAACCCATTAAAGCACAACATAATCCCCTTGACCACTGCTGCTGCTATTCTGGTTGTGTTTGATATCTCCTCATTCCTGAAATCCCAGTTATACCCTTCTAAACACATTGATTTCAGTTATCTTTACCTGTGCTCAGGACTACAAAGCCAAGGGCTCTATACCATACTACTACTGCTCTTTTCTATCAATCATAAAGATCCTCTGGGGCACGGCACTGTGGCGGAAGATGGTAGATGCCTGAGAATTTAGCTCCCGAGCCTGACTCTGCAATTTGATTCAGTACTCACAAAGACTTCCTAAAATATCGTAAATGTGATGGGGAAAACCGGACGAAACAAAAAATAACCCTCCATGGCAAAAACTCAGTACAAGCCTTCTTTCCAGCAGGAGAATTAAAAACCGGGATGAGCCCGCTACATGGAGATGACTTCAAAATGGTGACCGCAAGAACAGCAGACCTACCTAAAGGAACAAACAACTAAAAAAGGCCTTACAGACTCATTAGAGAAGCTAGGAGCAGGTATCATGTACAAACTATCTACCTTCTTGAAACCAATTGTTGATCATCTGGAAGAAATAAAGGAATCTATTCTCTCACAAGTTTCTCAAACAGCTGAGCCAGCGATGGAACTGAGCATAACCCTACAGGAAGAAGTACGCTCTTTACAGCAAACTGAGGATCAAATTAAGGAGAAGCTCATAGACCTAACAAATAAAGCTAAAGCTAAACATCTAAAATTTAGAGGGACTGAAGAAAAAGTGGAGGGCACAACTGATTTAACCACCTTTTTGGCATTGTGGCTGGCTACAGAGCTCACCCCGGAAGAAGGCATTGCCCCCATTATAATCCAAGCCTACTGTGTAGGCTCTGCTAACAACCCTCGGTGAAAAACTCCAAGACATGTGATTGCAAGGTTTTTAGACCTTCACACAAAAGAAAAGATCCTTCAAGAAGCCAGATCTAGAGGATCACTGATGCACCAAGGGAAGAAAGTCCAGGTTATTTTAGACCTCTCAGCAGAAACTTTACAACTACGTAGAGAAATGAAAAACATCACTATAAAACTGATCAAAGCTAACACTAAATATAGATGGATTGCCTCCAGTAAACTCCAAATTGACAACCAATGAAAATACTTTCAAGCTACTTATTTGGATAGTGGCTAAAAACATCTACAGGATCTGAACATCAAATTTCAACGAGAACAGCCTGAGAAACCATAAAGATCCTCTGAAAAAAGCCTTTCTTCCATCATTGTCACTAAGTCTGTGTGGCATGCCAGATTTAAAGTTATCAGTCATTCTCTCTCCCCAATAAACTTGTATTTCTGGGAAGGTGAAGGGATAAGAGAATTCTCCATACCCTCATCGAACTACAACTCCCAACACTGTTTGGGGGAAGCTGGAGCAGCTAAACAGGTATACAACTGATATAAATTTGTACTGCAGCTTTGTCCTGTAGGAGAGGCCAAGATTATTTCTGGTTCAGTTAGTATCTTGCTTTTGAAAACAGCAAACACAGTTCCTAAGAACTTGATTTCCCTAAAAATATCATTTTATCCCACGTGAAGTGCTAGATCTGTTTGACATGTACTTTCTTTAAAAACTGTTTAAAAGTTTAATTCACATTTATCAAAGTAAAATAAGCAATCACTAATACAATATTCTCATATAACCCTACCTTCCTTTTTATCATGTTCTAAATGAGATTTAAAATTAACAAAACAGTATAATAAACAAAACTTGAAAATGTTCTCAGGAAATACTCAGCCAAATCTTCAGTTTCAGAAAACAACAATTTTTTAATTACACCTCTATGTGCTCCAAAGCTTCTATTAATTGTGGTATTCCAGTGAGGTGGAACTTCTTCCTTGCCCATTCTGTTGCTTGAACATTTCTGAACCAGTTACAGGAAGAAAACAAAGAACGATACCCTTAAATCAGACTGTATACAATCCCATATGTTTTCATTATTACAGTTAAAAAAGGAGAACCCTTGTACAAATGAAACAGATGACAAATGTAATTTATTGGCTACATTTCTCAGTTCACAGCAGCCACATTGTACGACAGCAATTGGAAGCCCATAGATTTTATATATTTATTTAAAATGTTTTATGCTGCCTTTCCACTCAAATAGGGTCTCCAAGGCAGCAAACATGAAAACATGAAAACATTAAAGCATTTAAAATTATATATAAAATTATTCAATAAAACATATAAACACACAACACCAAAACCAGTTGTAAGAGTTATTGGGGTATGGCTGACAAAAACAAAAGTCATCACCCACTGACAAAAGATAATGAGAGAGAGAGGGAGGGAGGGAGGGAGAGAGAGAGAGAGCTCTGGTATAATTGACTGAGCTATCCTCTCATGATGGGCTTCCACCTATTCCAAGAAGATCTACTGGAGAGGGAGTTCCAAAATTTCTGCATTTAGGTAGGAAAAATCAAATGCATAATTATAGGATGGGGGAGACTTGTCTTGGCAGTAGTATGTGCAAGAAGGATCTTGGGGTCTTAGTAGACCATTCACTGAACATGAGTCAGCAGTGTGATGCAGTAGCTAAAAAGGCAAATGCGATTTTGGGCTGTATCAACAGAAGTATAGTGTCCAGATCACGCAAAGTGATGGTATCAACTTTACACTTCCTCACCTAGAGTATTGTGTTCAGTTTTGGGCACCACGATTTAAGAAGGATATAGACAAGCTGGAATGCATCCAGAGGAGGGCAACAAAGATGGTGGGGGTCTGGGGACCAAGTCCTGTGAGGAAAGGTTGAAGGAGCTAGGTATGTTTAGCCTGGAGACGAGAAAGACTGAGAGGTGATATGATAACCATCTTCAGTTATCTGAAGGGCTGTCATATAGAGGATGTGACGGAGTTGTTTTCTGTTGCCCCAGAAGGTCACACCAGAACCAACAAGTTGAAATTAAATCAGAAGAGATTTCGGCAAAATATTATGAAGAAATTCCTGACAGAGTGGTTCCTCAATGGAACAGGCTTCCTTGGGAGGTGGTGGGTTCTCCCTCTTTGGAGGTTTTCAGAGGCTAGATGGCCATCTGTCAGCAATGCTGATTGTGTGAACTTAGGCAGATCATGAGAGGGAGGGAATATAAATGGAATTTAAAAAATAATTTGTTATGTATCAGTACCATTAATAAGTATCTAAAATATACCATTAATAAGTATCTAAAAATATACCACAATCTGAAATATAATCTTGGATATATTGAACTGCTTTGCTTGAACCTTGCTGTGAGTTTAGTCCACAAATATGGTCTAGAATGCAAGAATGTTCTTTATTAGGAAGATTGCAACTTTCCATAAAAACATTTATAGGATTGCTTGGCAGATGTAGTGCCACCAGAAGTAGAGGATTAATATTCTTAATATTTGTTCACGTTCAAGGGCTGCCCAAGACATTTTGGTGCCAGAAGTGGAATGCCAAAGCCCTAGGATTGGCCTGCCCATGATAGCTGTGAGATTGCTGGGAGTAAGACAACGGTGCAACTGTTGGAGCCTCCTGATTGCCTAGTGCCCACATTATTGATCACAAGGGATGCATTTCTTTTCCACATATCTGTACAGAGTGAAGGCTTGAGTAATGAGAGTGCTGTGTGTTAGAGGAAAGAGTATTCCCATCGTTCCTCCAACACGGTCATCTCACAGTCCCAAAGCTAATATTGCAAATGGCTCAATAAATTAAGCTTTAGCTCTGGTATAATTGACTGAGCTATCCTCTCATGATGGGCTTCCACCTATTCCAAGAAGCTCTTTCTTGGCTTGGGTCTGACTCCTTGACTTTATCGGTCTGGTACCCACTTTAATCCCTATATAAGTCACAACATTCATGAGCATTCACAATACAAGAACTCGTGGGCACTCCATGAAACTACAGAGCGGTCGGGTTAGAACGGATAAAAGGAAGTACTTCTTCACCCAAAGAGTGATTAACACATGGAATTCACTGCCACAGGAAGTGGTGGGTGCTACAAGCATGGACGGCTTCAAAAGGGAATTAGATAAGCATATGGAGCAGAGGTCCATCAGTGGCTATTAGCCACAAGGTATAGCTAGGGGCTCTGGGGCAAGTGATGCTCTGTCTTCTTGGTGCTTGGGGGGGGTCAACAGTGGGAGGGCTTCTAATGTCCTGGCCCCACTGCTGGACCTCCTGATGGCACTGGTATTTCTGGCCACCGTGTGACACAGAATGTTGGACTGGATGGGCCTTTGGCCTGATCCAACATTGGCGTCTCTTATGTTCTTATGAGCAGTCCCACGCAAGCTTTGTGATTGAACAGTATTTCCAGCAGCACTATAATCTCAAACCTGTGGCTCTGCAAGAGCATTCTGGAGATCTGCTAAAGCAAGTTGAATCACAGCATGGTTTCTTTGCACTCCAAAACAGATAACCTTTGGTCTACAACTGAGCTTTTGTTGAAAATAAAAGCCATGCTTACAAGGTCACTGTTCACTTTCTTTTGGTTATTTGTCTTTTAAAAATAACTATCAAGTCATTCCACAAAGGACAGGGGCTGCCTACTGGCTTGTGGGGGGGGGGGGACGAGATGCTCCGGACAGTGCTTATACACGCTGGAACAACAACTTGATATGCAGGACTTAACTGGTGAAACTTTTCCCAGCATGAAGATCACCTGCAGATCACTGCAGATGAAATGCAGCTAAAGTTACTGTTCCCAAGTTGGCATCTCTGAAGGCTGCAATCAAATAATGCAAGCACAAAGCTCATAAAAACATTGGCACAAGATGTTTCCAGTTAATTCCATCCCTTGAACATTCGTTGAAAGTGTACATCAAAAGGCAATATTAACCGAAAGAAATAGAATTCCATTTTTGTATCAGGGAATGTATACAGATGTATTTAAGAATGCAATTATAAGCACATGTATTAGGAGGTCAGACACACAGAAACCTTTAGAACTTGTTAGGGTTATGCAAGAAAATTATTTTCATTTTGTTTTAGTTTTAACCTTTTTTATTCTTTACATTTGCCACTTGTAATAACACTTGCTCATTTTCTTTATTCTATTTGTTTCTTGGCTTCAACTGCAAGTATATTTATCTGGAACTTTTTTCTTCCAAATAATTGTGATGAAAGTATTGTGGATGATAATACTTACCTGAGGGTTCCTCCCTGCCCAATTTCAGGCAGATAGGAGAATGGGTGTCAATTTTATAGACGATTAAAATTCTCTCAAAATAGACACATAGAAGTGCGACATCTGTGGGGGAGTGCATAGGAGAAAGAAGCTAAACCCTGTACCCATCCACACTTTATTGAAATTTGCTGTTTCGGCATTACTCCTTCACTCTGGCTCCAGTATCAGAGCAAAACTGCCAGAAAAATGCCAAAACCAATCAACCAAACAGAACAAGGCAAGATACATGAGGGACTCAAGGATTCAGCACCTCTGCCACATGCTACACTTTTGTTTAAAAATACACCACTTGCTCCACAATTTATGTACATATAAATGGGTAGACCAGTGTCTAAAACAAGGATTGCCCTTTTGCTCAGGACTAAAAAAGCTTCCTTTTATGTTTCTTTGTTCCTGCGCTCTGACCATGATTCAGATCAGGGGGCCCCCACAGCTGTTTTTAGATTAGATTACAATATCCATTGTATCTGCTTATGATACTTCATCATCACAGTTCACTCATATTTTCTCCAGGCCAGGCTGCAATGTAGGAAGTCAGCATGGCTAGGAAAAGATGCTGAAAGAATTGGAGATTAACAAATTGAGGTGCAAGAGGAAGCAAACAGGGCTCATATGTTCAGTTTTTGTATTTTAAAAAAAACTATGGGAATGACTGCCATGCTACTTCCCTAATGTACCTTGTTTTACTTTGAGTATTAAAGAACGTGACTCTAGTTTTTTAAATGACAAATAGCATGAGTCTGACTCCCAACTTCTTCTGTGTACCCCTAGATATTACATCAGTTGTTTTCTTGATACAGGCTTTTTTGCTTATTTGAGAAAATTAAAATACCATTGTTTCCTAATTAATATATAGTCAATTTTAAACAAACAAATGTGGCCTTGATTTTAAATATCTGAATGAATAACAAAGGGAACAGCAATATAATGACAATGAAAATCACAAGGATTGCTGCAGACGTGCACACAGAAGTAAATTACACGAAAGTAAACTAATTTCTGGTACTGATGGTATTCATGATGTATACTTTTATATTCAACAGGTGAACAAGTAGGACGAACTTCTCGAGTAAATGCTCGTTTCGAGTTGCCTTTCTCAAATGAGTCCCAATTTTACATCCATGTGCAATAGCTTCAACATTGGAGTCTCTATATAGCTACAATCATGACATCTCAAGTGGACAGGTAAGTCTGGCCATTGCACTTCTCTGTTTTGATGCCAGACTCCATCCTGGAGCTGTCGTACTATTTACACAATCACTTACCCTGGGATCAGAGAGGGAGGTGAATGTTGATCATGATAGGCATTAAGCCAGTTCTTGGGCTACAGGGGCAGAACAACAGAGAAGGGCAGATAGGGAAAATGTTGCAGAAGCCAAGTCATTCTGAGCACACAGAGTTCCTGAAAAAGAGTTGGGTTGCAACTCAGAGAGATCTGCGTGCATTCGCCTTTGTACACATGAGGTAACTGCTGCCACTCTCTTCTATTCATCTTTAGCACTTTCATCTTTCCTTCTGCAGTAACACACCTTGGTGGGACTATTATCTCCCTCGCTACCAGGGTGCATTTAGAGGTAAATGCACATTCTCTGGGTTGCAAACACATAGGTAGAAAACAGAACAATTGGGAAGGGGCAGGATGCTGATGAATCAGCAAATTCTCTATCTGTTTGAATTGCCTAGGAAATATTTAGGGATAAAGTAATGGATTGTAGGTAAAGGTGCCATGACATGTGCAGCAAGCATGTAAGATAGGTGAACATACCACATTCAACAGCTGCAATCAGCCATGAGCCAAAATTCCAGTCTGTTCACCTATCCACTGCATCCCTCAGATGGCTTTACAGCTGTGATGTATCTGTGGTGGAGGAGTTTCATTTCTTTGCCTTGTGGGTGCTTTTGCATCTGTGTAGTAGGTGAGATGATTCTACCCAATCATGGCTGGCTAGGTCAGGTAATTAAATGACAAGAGTGGGGAGCTATGCCTCCCATAAGGCTATGTGAAAATATGCGTGAAATAACATTGACACCACTGGCTTAAGCAAACACCAAAACGCCTTTGTTACAAAATGCAGCCTTTATTTATAATCACTGGCTGACTGTTTTTTCCCCCCACTGCTTATTTATTATAATTGGCTGCCGAGCAAGGTGCAGTGACATCTGGTCTGTGGGGGAGAGGAGAAAGTTGAACTTCCAGCAATCTGTGTGAAAACATGTATACATAAAACACTGCTAACTGCAATATACTGGGCACTGCTTCAATACATGAAAAGTAACCTGATGACCAGGCTCAAACTGTTTCTGAATGGCCAAACTGATCAAAGAAAAATCAACTCTGTGCCACTGTCACGGCTCAGGTGGGGTGTCACCTGACGCTGCCACCACTCTGCTTCCAGGCTCCTCTGAGAAGGCCCAGAGCACCTTCCCAGGCCTTTAGACCTCCCTTTTGGCCGAATAATAGGCGTGAGGATCAGGCAGAGTGAACAATAAAAATAGTTTATTTGATAAGACATCAAACAAACGAGGTGCAGAAATATAACAGTAAGTGGGTGAAAAGAAAAGAAATCAAATGCCCTTACACATCTAAATATACTGTCCCTAGCTCACTATCTGCAGTGGCCTTAGACTACTCACCCTTCCCTCAGGATGAGGGTTTCTTCCTGAAGCAGCCTTCCTTCTGGCTCTGCCCTCTGGGAAAAAGAACAGCTTTTCCTGCTGCTCCAGATCTTTTATTCCAAGCCTATTGGTCAATTTTGGCTCCAAAACCTCCCAGGGGCTTCTGGGAGTTGTAGGCTTAGCCTCACCTACTGCTAGCCAGGCTCCCTGGGCCTAGTAGGCCTCTGGTGGCACAGCTCAGATCATGACAGCCACCAACAAACAGAGCGTGAGTCAAATCAGCAAGTGCTTGAGCATCCTTAGGGATTAAGGGAATTTTGGATTATAGCTTGTCGGTCCAGTTTTGCAACACAAGACCACTGTCATGTCATTTCAGAAATGCCACTGTTCTAGTTCAGTCTAGCAGTGGTTAGCAGAGACGTTTGCAACAATACACTCATCTGGGATATGAAATACTACTGAAGGGTAACAAACGTGCATTAAGTGATCTTGTGAAATCCCCCTAAGCAGGGGTCATTTCGTAGAAAAAGAGCTGCAGGAGCTCATTAGCCTAACTTATTAGCATATGCCACCCCCCCTGACATCACCCGTAGTGTGCACCAGCCCCTCTGACAGGCAGAAGCACTGGGATCCATTTTTCCTCCCCTCTCCCTTCCCTTCGCCTCCAAGTCGGGCGAAGGAAAAGGGGAGGGGGAGGGTCTCAGGCGCTTCTGCCTGACAGAGGTGCTGGCGTGCCCACAGACAGCCTGGGTGAATTATAGAATCATAGACTCATAGAGTGGGAAGGGACCTCCAGGGTCATCTAGTCCAACAATGCAGGAAATTCACCAATACCCCCCACACCCCAGTGACCCCTGTTCCACGCCCAGAATATGATAAAAAAACCTTCAGGATCACTGGGGGCCAAACTGTCCTGGAGAAAAATTGCTTCCTGGCCCCAAAGTGGCGATCAGCATTTCCCTGGGCGTGTAAGAAAGGGCCACAAGAACTAAGCACTGATGCAACCCTTCCTGCTCTACCTCTCGTGATTTGCCTAAGTTCACACAATCAGCATTATGATCGTTTTAAGGCTGAAAGCGTGGTATAAATGCAAAGGACTATTTGTAAGATTAACTGTAAGACACAAGACCAGGACACATCTCACTTCTGGCAAACACTTGGAGAGACCCTATCACTCAGCTTCCATTGCCCCCCACACACCCCACACTGGAATAAGAACATAATATCAGGCCATACCACATTGCAATAAAGCCCCTACAACTGTATACAGAAATACTGAGCTTCCCTACCATTTGCCACAACTAGCCCACCACACAAACGGGATCAAGACTCCTAA